>NW_028120055.1:0-239000 GCF_965119305.1 Pelophylax lessonae | reverse complement strand
TCAGGATCTCAAACAAATAAATGAATAAGTAAATAATGTTTTCAACATTTTTTAACTCTGCCATGGCCGGTCCCAAGCCCGTGCTGTGAATAGAGGAGGGTCAGATGCTGGGACAAGCAAACCAGCTCTGTAAAAACTATTTGCTACTGCGGTCAGGGAGGGCCTTGGAAAAGCTTATTGGGATTCCTCAGGATCTCAAACAAATAAATGAATAAATAAATAAATAATGTTTTCAACATTTTTTTAACTCTGCCGTGGCCGGTCCCAAGCCCGTGCTGTGAAAAAAGGAGGGTCAGATGCTGGGACAAGCAAACCAGCTCTGTAAAAACTATTTGCTACTGCGGTCAGGGAGGGCCTTGGAAAAGCTCATTGGGATTCCTCAGGATCTGAAACAAATAAATGAATAAATAAATAATGTTTTCAACATTTTTTTAACTCTGCCGTGGCCGGTCCCAAGCCCGTGCTGTGAAAAGAAGAGGGTGAGATGCTGGGACAAGCAAACCAGCTCTGTAAAAAAAACTATTTGCTACTGCGGTCAGGGAGGGCCTTGGAAAAGCTCATTGGGATTCCTCAGAATCTCAAACAAATAAATGAATAAATAAATAAATAATGTTTTCATTATTTTTTAACTCTGCCGTGGCCGGTCCCAAGCCCGTGCTGTGAAAAAAGGAGGGTCAGATGCTGGGACAAGCAAACCAGCTCTGTAAAAACTATTTTCTACTGAGGTCAGGGAGTGCCTTGGAAAAGCTCATTGGGATTCCTCAGGATCTCAAACAAATAAATGAATAAATAAATAAATAATGTTTTCAACATTTTTTAACTCTGCCGTCGCCGGTCCCAAGCCCGTGCTGTGAAAAGAGGAGGGTTAGATGCTGGGACAAGGAAACCAGCTCTGTAAAAACTATTTGCTACTGCGGTCAGGGAGGGCCTTGGAAAAGCTCATTGGGATTCCTCAGGATCTCAAACAAATAAATGAATAAGTAAATAATGTTTTCAACATTTTTTAACTCTGCCATGGCCGGTCCCAAGCCCGTGCTGTGAATAGATTAGGGTCAGATGCTGGGACAAGCAAACCAGCTCTGTAAAAACTATTTGCTACTGCGGTCAGGGAGGGCCTTGGAAAAGCTCATTGGGATTCCTCAGGATCTCAAACAAATAAATGAATAAATAAATAAATAATGTTTTCAACATTTTTTTAACTCTGCCGTGGCCGGTCCCAAGCCCGTGCTGTGAAAAAAGGAGGGTCAGATGCTGGGACAAGCAAACCAGCTCTGTAAAAACTATTTGCTACTGCGGTCAGTGAGGGCCTTTGAAAAGCTCATTGGGATTCCTCAGGATCTCAAACAAATAAATGAATAAATAAATAATGTTTTCAACATTTTTTTTAACTCTGCCGTGGCCGGTCCCAAGCCCGTGCTGTGAAAAGAAGAGGGTGAGATGCTGGGACAAGCAAACCAGCTCTGTAAAAAAAACTATTTGCTACTGCGGTCAGGGAGGGCCTTGGAAAAGCTCATTGGGATTCCTCAGAATCTCAAACAAATAAATGAATAAATAAATAAATAATGTTTTCAACATTTTTTAACTCTGCCGTGGCCGGTCCCAAGCCCGTGCTGTGAAAAGAGGAGGGTCAGATGTTGGGACAAGCAAACCAGCTCTGTAAAAACTATTTGCTACTGCGGTCAGGGAGGGCCTTGGAAAAGCTCATTGGGATTCCTCAGGATCTCAAACAAATAAATGAATAAATAAATAATGTTTTCAACATTTTTTTAACTCTGCCGTGGCCGGTCCCAAGCCCGTGCTGTGAAAAGAGGAGGGTCAGATGCTGGGACAGGCAAACCAGCTCTGTAAAAACTATTTTCTACTGAGGTCAGGAAGGGCCTTGGAAAAGCTCATTGGGATTCCTCAGGATCTCAAACAAATAAATGAATAAATAAATAAATAATGTTTTCAACATTTTTTAACTCTGCCGTCGCCGGTCCCAAGCCCGTGCTGTGAAAAGAGGAGGGTCAGATGCTGGGACAAGCAAACCAGCTCTGTAAAAACTATTTGCTACTGCGGTCAGGGAGGGCCTTGGAAAAGCTCATTGGGATTCCTCAGGATCTCAAACAAATAAATGAATAAATAAATAAATAAGGTTTTCAACATTTTTTTAACTCTGCCGTGGCCGGTCCCAAGCCCGTGCTGTGAAAAGAAGAGGGTCAGATGCTGGGACAAGCAAACCAGCTCTGTAAAAACTATTTGCTACTGCGGTCAGGGAGGGCCTTGGAAAAGCTCATTGGGATTCCTCAGGATCTCAAACAAATAAATGAATAAATAAATAAATAATGTTTTCAACATTTTTTAACTCTGCCGTCGCCGGTCCCAAGCCCGTGCTGTGAAAAGAGGAGGGTTAGATGCTGGGACAAGGAAACCAGCTCTGTAAAAACTATTTGCTACTGCGGTCAGGGAGGGCCTTGGAAAAGCTCATTGGGATTCCTCAGGATCTCAAACAAATAAATGAATAAGTAAATAATGTTTTCAACATTTTTTAACTCTGCCATGGCCGGTCCCAAGCCCGTGCTGTGAATAGATTAGGGTCAGATGCTGGGACAAGCAAACCAGCTCTGTAAAAACTATTTGCTACTGCGGTCAGGGAGGGCCTTGGAAAAGCTCATTGGGATTCCTCAGGATCTCAAACAAATAAATGAATAAATAAATAAATAATGTTTTCAACATTTTTTTAACTCTGCCGTGGCCGGTCCCAAGCCCGTGCTGTGAAAAAAGGAGGGTCAGATGCTGGGACAAGCAAACCAGCTCTGTAAAAACTATTTGCTACTGCGGTCAGTGAGGGCCTTGGAAAAGCTCATTGGTATTCCTCAGGATCTCAAACAAATAAATGAATAAATAAATAATGTTTTCAACATTTTTTTAACTCTGCCGTGGCCGGTCCCAAGCCCGTGCTGTGAAAAGAAGAGGGTGAGATGCTGGGACAAGCAAACCAGCTCTGTAAAAAAAACTATTTGCTACTGCGGTCAGGGAGGGCCTTGGAAAAGCTCATTGGGATTCCTCAGAATCTCAAACAAATAAATGAATAAATAAATAAATAATGTTTTCAACATTTTTTAACTCTGCCGTGGCCGGTCCCAAGCCCGTGCTGTGAAAAGAGGAGGGTCAGATGTTGGGACAAGCAAACCAGCTCTGTAAAAACTATTTGCTACTGCGGTCAGGGAGGGCCTTGGAAAAGCTCATTGGGATTCCTCAGGATCTCAAACAAATAAATGAATAAATAAATAATGTTTTCAACATTTTTTTAACTCTGCCGTGGCCGGTCCCAAGCCCGTGCTGTGAAAAGAGGAGGGTCAGATGCTGGGACAGGCAAACCAGCTCTGTAAAAACTATTTTCTACTGAGGTCAGGAAGGGCCTTGGAAAAGCTCATTGGGATTCCTCAGGATCTCAAACAAATAAATGAATAAATAAATAAATAATGTTTTCAACATTTTTTAACTCTGCCGTCGCCGGTCCCAAGCCCGTGCTGTGAAAAGAGGAGGGTCAGATGCTGGGACAAGCAAACCAGCTCTGTAAAAACTATTTGCTACTGCGGTCAGGGAGGGCCTTGGAAAAGCTCATTGGGATTCCTCAGGATCTCAAACAAATAAATGAATAAATAAATAATGTTTTCAACATTTTTTTAACTCTGCCGTGGCCGGTCCCAAGCCCGTGCTGTGAAAAGAAGAGGGTCAGATGCTGGGACAAGCAAACCAGCTCTGTAAAAACTATTTGCTACTGCGGTCAGGGAGGGCCTTGGAAAAGCTCATTGGGATTCCTCAGGATCTCAAACAAATAAATTAATAAATAAATAAATAATGTTTTCAATATTTTTTAACTCTGCCGTGGCCGGTCCCAAGCCCGTGCTGTGAAAAGAGGAGGGTCAGATGCTGGGACAAGGAAACCAGCTCTGTAAAAACTATTTGCTACTGCGGTCAGGGAGGGCCTTGGAAAAGCTCATTGGGATTCCTCAGGATCTCAAACAAATAAATGAATGAATAAATAATGTTTTCAACATTTTTTAACTCTGCCATGGCCGGTCCCAAGCCCGTGCTGTGAATAGAGGAGGGTCAGATGCTGGGACAAGCAAACCAGCTCTGTAAAAACTATTTACTACTGCGGTCAGGGAGGGCCTTGGAAAAGCTCATTGGGATTCCTCAGGATCTCAAACAAATAAATGAATAAATAAATAAATAATGTTTTCAACATTTTTTTAACTCTGCCGTGGCCGGTCCCAAGCCCGTGCTGTGAAAAAAGGAGGGTCAGATGCTGGGACAAGCAAACCAGCTCTGTAAAAAACTATTTGCTACTGTGGTCAGGGAGGGCCTTGGAAAAGCTCATTGGGATTCCTCAGGATCTCAAACAAATAAATGAATAAATAAATAATGTTTTCAACATTTTTTTAACTCTGCCGTGGCTGGTCCCAAGCCCGTGCTGTGAAAAGAAGAGGGTCAGATGCTGGGACAAGCAAACCAGCTCTGTAAAAAAAACGATTTGCTACTGCGGTCAGGGAGGGCCTTGGAAAAGCTCATTGGGATTCCTCAGAATCTCAAACAAATAAATGAATAAATAAATAAATAATGTTTTCAACATATTTTAACTCTGCCGTGGCCGGTCCCAAGCCCGTGCTGTGAAAAGAGGAGGGTCAGATGTTGGGACAAGCAAACCAGCTCTGTAAAAACTATTTGCTACTGCGGTCAGGGAGGGCCTTGGAAAAGCTCATTGGGATTCCTCAGGATCTCAAACAAATAAATGAATAAATAAATAATGTTTTCAACATTTTTTTAACTCTGCCGTGGCCGGTCTCAAGCCCGTGCTGTGAAAAAAGGAGGGTCAGATGCTGGGACAAGCAAACCAGCTCTGTAAAAACTATTTGCTACTGCGGTCAGGGAGGGCCTTGGAAAAGCTCATTGGGATTCCTCAGGATCTCAAACAAATAAACGAATAAATAAATAAATAATGTTTTCAACATTTTTTTAACTCTGCCGTGGCCGGTCCCAAGCCCGTGCTGTGAAAAGAGGAGGGTCAGATGCTGGGACAAGCAAACCAGCTCTGTAAAAACTATTTGCTAGTGCAGTCAGGGAGGGCCTTGGAAAAGCTCATTGTGATTCCTCATGATCTCAAACAAATAAATGAATAAATAAATAATGTTTTCAACATTTTTTTTAACTCTGCCGTGGTCGGTCACAAGCCCGTACTGTGAAAAGAGGAGGGTCAGATGCTGGGACAAGCAAACCAGCTCTGTAAAAACTATTTGCTACTGCGGTCAGGGAGGGCCTTGGAAAAGCTCATTGGGATTCCTCAGGATCTCAAACAAATAAATTAATAAATAAATAATGTTTTCAACATTTTTTTAACTCTGCCGTGGCTGGTCCCAAGCCCGTGCTGTGAAAAGAAGAGGGTCAGATGCTGGGACAAGCAAACCAGCTCTGTAAAAAAACTATTTGCTACTGCAGTCAGGGAGGGCCTTGGAAAAGCTCATTGGGATTCCTCAGGATCTCAAACAAATAAATGAATAAATAAATAAATAATGTTTTAAACATTTTTAACTCTGCCGTGGCCGGTCCCAAGCCCGTGCTGTGAAAAGAGGAGGGTCAGATGCTGGGACAAGCAAACCAGCTCTGTAAAAACTATTTTCTACTGAGGTCAGGGAGTGCCTTGGAAAAGCTCATTGGGATTCCTCAGGATCTCAAACAAATAAATGAATAAATAAATAAATAATGTTTTCAACATTTTTTAACTCTGCCGTCGCCGGTCCCAAGCCCGTGCTGTGAAAAGAGGAGGGTTAGATGCTGGGACAAGGAAACCAGCTCTGTAAAAACTATTTGCTACTGCGGTCAGGGAGGGCCTTGGAAAAGCTCATTGGGATTCCTCAGGATCTCAAACAAATAAATGAATAAGTAAATAATGTTTTCAACATTTTTTAACTCTGCCATGGCCGGTCCCAAGCCCGTGCTGTGAATAGAGGAGGGTCAGATGCTGGGACAAGCAAACCAGCTCTGTAAAAACTATTTGCTACTGCGGTCAGGGAGGGCCTTGGAAAAGCTCATTGGGATTCCTCAGGATCTCAAACAAATAAATGAATAAATAAATAAATAATGTTTTCAACATTTTTTTAACTCTGCCGTGGCCGGTCCCAAGCCCGTGCTGTGAAAAAAGGAGGGTCAGATGCTGGGACAAGCAAACCAGCTCTGTAAAAACTATTTGCTACTGCGGTCAGGGAGGGCCTTGGAAAAGCTCATTGGGATTCCTCAGGATCTCAAACAAATAAATGAATAAATAAATAATGTTTTCAACATTTTTTTAACTCTGCCGTGGCCGGTCCCAAGCCCGTGCTGTGAAAAGAAGAGGGTGAGATGCTGGGACAAGCAAACCAGCTCTGTAAAAAAAACTATTTGCTACTGCGGTCAGGGAGGGCCTTGGAAAAGCTCATTGGGATTCCTCAGAATCTCAAACAAATAAATGAATAAATAAATAAATAATGTTTTCAACATATTTTAACTCTGCCGTGGCCGGTCCCAAGCCCGTGCTGTGAAAAAAGGAGGGTCAGATGCTGGGACAAGCAAACCAGCTCTGTAAAAACTATTTTCTACTGAGGTCAGGGAGTGCCTTGGAAAAGCTCATTGGGATTCCTCAGGATCTCAAACAAATAAATGAATAAATAAATAAATAATGTTTTCAACATTTTTTAACTCTGCCGTCGCCGGTCCCAAGCCCGTGCTGTGAAAAGAGGAGGGTTAGATGCTGGGACAAGGAAACCAGCTCTGTAAAAACTATTTGCTACTGCGGTCAGGGAGGGCCTTGGAAAAGCTCATTGGGATTCCTCAGGATCTCAAACAAATAAATGAATAAGTAAATAATGTTTTCAACATTTTTTAACTCTGCCGTCGCCGGTCCCAAGCCCGTGCTGTGAATAGATTAGGGTCAGATGCTGGGACAAGCAAACCAGCTCTGTAAAAACTATTTGCTACTGCGGTCAGGGAGGGCCTTGGAAAAGCTCATTGGGATTCCTCAGGATCTCAAACAAATAAATGAATAAATAAATAAATGATGTTTTCAACATTTTTTTAACTCTGCCGTGGCCGGTCCCAAGCCCGTGCTGTGAAAAAAGCAGGGTCAGATGCTGGGACAAGCAAACCAGCTCTGTAAAAACTATTTGCTACTGCGGTCAGTGAGGGCCTTGGAAAAGCTCATTGGGATTCCTCAGGATCTCAAACAAATAAATGAATAAATAAATAATGTTTTCAACATTTTTTTAACTCTGCCGTGGCCGGTCCCAAGCCCGTGCTGTGAAAAGAAGAGGGTGAGATGCTGGGACAAGCAAACCAGCTCTGTAAAAAAAACTATTTGCTACTGCGGTCAGGGAGGGCCTTGGAAAAGCTCATTGGGATTCCTCAGAATCTCAAACAAATAAATGAATAAATAAATAAATAATGTTTTCAACATTTTTTAACTCTGCCGTGGCCGGTCCCAAGCCCGTGCTGTGAAAAGAGGAGGGTCAGATGTTGGGTTAAGCAAACCAGCTCTGTAAAAACTATTTGCTACTGCGGTCAGGGAGGGCCTTGGAAAAGCTCATTGGGATTCCTCAGGATCTCAAACAAATAAATGAATAAATAAATAATGTTTTCAACATTTTTTTAACTCTGCCGTGGCCGGTCCCAAGCCCGTGCTGTGAAAAGAGGAGGGTCAGATGCTGGGACAGGCAAACCAGCTCTGTAAAAACTATTTTCTACTGAGGTCAGGAAGGGCCTTGGAAAAGCTCATTGGGATTCCTCAGGATCTCAAACAAATAAATGAATAAATAAATAAATAATGTTTTCAACATTTTTTAACTCTGCCGTGGCCGGTCCCAAGCCCGTGCTGTGAATAGAGGAGGGTCAGATGCTGGGACAAGCAAACCAGCTCTGTAAAAACTATTTGCTACTGCGGTCAGGGAGGGCCTTGGAAAAGCTCATTGGGATTCCTCAGGATCTCAAACAAATAAATGAATAAATAAATAATGTTTTCAACATTTTTTTAACTCTGCCGTGGCCGGTCCCAAGCCCGTGCTGTGAAAAGAAGAGGGTCAGATGCTGGGACAAGCAAACCAGCTCTGTAAAAACTATTTGCTACTGCGGTCAGGGAGGGCCTTGGAAAAGCTCATTGGGATTCCTCAGGATCTCAAACAAATAAATTAATAAATAAATAAATAATGTTTTCAATATTTTTTAACTCTGCCGTGGCCGGTCCCAAGCCCGTGCTGTGAAAAGAGGAGGGTCAGATGCTGGGACAAGGAAACCAGCTCTGTAAAAACTATTTGCTACTGCGGTCAGGGAGGGCCTTGGAAAAGCTCATTGGGATTCCTCAGGATCTCAAACAAATAAATGAATAAATAAATAATGTTTTCAACATTTTTTAACTCTGCCATGGCCGGTCCCAAGCCCGTGCTGTGAATAGAGGAGGGTCAGATGCTGGGACAAGCAAACCAGCTCTATAAAAACTATTTACTACTGCGGTCAGGGAGGGCCTTGGAAAAGCTCATTGGGATTCCTCAGGATCTCAAACAAATAAATGAATAAATAAATAAATAATGTTTTCAACATTTTTTTAACTCTGCCGTGGCCGGTCCCACGTCCGTGCTGTGAAAAAAGGAGGGTCAGATGCTGGGACAAGCAAACCAGCTCTGTAAAAACTATTTGCTACTGTGGTCAGGGAGGGCCTTGGAAAAGCTCATTGGGATTCCTCAGGATCTCAAACAAATAAATGAATAAATAAATAATGTTTTCAACATTTTTTTAACTCTGCCGTGGCTGGTCCCAAGCCCGTGCTGTGAAAAGAAGAGGGTCAGATGCTGGGACAAGCAAACCAGCTCTGTAAAAAAAACGATTTGCTACTGCGGTCATTGAGGGCCTTGGAAAAGCTCATTGGGATTCCTCAGAATCTCAAACAAATAAATGAATAAATAAATAAATACGGTTTTCAACATTTTTTAACTCTGCCGTGGCCGGTCCCAAGCCCGTGCTGTGAAAAGAGGAGGGTCAGATGCTGGGACAAGCAAACCAGCTCTGTAAAAAAAACTATTTGCTACTGCGGTCAGGGAGGGCCTTGGAAAAGCTCATTGGGATTCCTCAGAATCTCAAACAAATAAATGAATAAATAAATAAATAATGTTTTCAACATTTTTTAACTCTGCCGTGGCCGGTCCCAAGCCCGTGCTGTGCATAGAGGAGGGTCAGATGCTGGGACAAGCAAACCAGCTCTGTAAAAACTATTTGCTACTGCGGTCAGGGAGGGCCTTGGAAAAGCTCATTGGGATTCCTCAGGATCTCAAACAAATAAATGAATAAATAAATAATGTTTTCAACATTTTTTTAACTCTGCCGTGGCCGGTCCCAAGCCCGTGCTGTGAAAAGAAGAGGGTCAGATGCTGGGACAAGCAAACCAGCTCTGTAAAAACTATTTGCTACTGCGGTCAGGGAGGGCCTTGGAAAAGCTCATTGGGATTCCTCAGGATCTCAAACAAATAAATTAATAAATAAATAAATAATGTTTTCAATATTTTTTAACTCTGCCGTGGCCGGTCCCAAGCCCGTGCTGTGAAAAGAGGAGGGTCAGATGCTGGGACAAGGAAACCAGCTCTGTAAAAACTATTTGCTACTGCGGTCAGGGAGGGCCTTGGAAAAGCTCATTGGGATTCCTCAGGATCTCAAACAAATAAATGAATAAATAAATAAATAATGTTTTCAACATTTTTTTAACTCTGCCGTGGCCGGTCCCAAGCCCGTGCTGTGAAAAAAGGAGGGTCAGATGCTGGGACAAGCAAACCAGCTCTGTAAAAACTATTTGCTACTGTGGTCAGGGAGGGCCTTGGAAAAGCTCATTGGGATTCCTCAGGATCTCAAACAAATAAATGAATAAATAAATAATGTTTTCAACATTTTTTTAACTCTGCCGTGGCTGGTCCCAAGCCCGTGCTGTGAAAAGAAGAGGGTCAGATGCTGGGACAAGCAAACCAGCTCTGTAAAAAAAACGATTTGCTACTGCGGTCAGGGAGGGCCTTGGAAAAGCTCATTGGGATTCCTCAGAATCTCAAACAAATAAATGAATAAATAAATAAATACGGTTTTCAACATTTTTTAACTCTGCCGTGGCCGGTCCCAAGCCCGTGCTGTGAAAAGAGGAGGGTCAGATGCTGGGACAAGCAAACCAGCTCTGTAAAAAAAACTATTTGCTACTGCGGTCAGGGAGGGCCTTGGAAAAGCTCATTGGGATTCCTCAGAATCTCAAACAAATAAATGAATAAATAAATAAATAATGTTTTCAACATTTTTTAACTCTGCCGTGGCCGGTCCCAAGCCCGTGCTGTGAATAGAGGAGGGTCAGATGCTGGGACAAGCAAACCAGCTCTGTAAAAACTATTTGCTACTGCGGTCAGGGAGGGCCTTGGAAAAGCTCATTGGGATTCCTCAGGATCTCAAACAAATAAATGAATAAATAAATAATGTTTTCAACATTTTTTTAACTCTGCCGTGGCCGGTCCCAAGCCCGTGCTGTGAAAAGAAGAGGGTCAGATGCTGGGACAAGCAAACCAGCTCTGTAAAAACTATTTGCTACTGCGGTCAGGGAGGGCCTTGGAAAAGCTCATTGGGATTCCTCAGGATCTCAAACAAATAAATTAATAAATAAATAAATAATGTTTTCAATATTTTTTAACTCTGCCGTGGCCGGTCCCAAGCCCGTGCTGTGAAAAGAGGAGGGTCAGATGCTGGGACAAGGAAACCAGCTCTGTAAAAACTATTTGCTACTGCGGTCAGGGAGGGCCTTGGAAAAGCTCATTGGGATTCCTCAGGATCTCAAACAAATAAATGAATAAATAAATAATGTTTTCAACATTTTTTAACTCTGCCATGGCCGGTCCCAAGCCCTTGCTGTGAATAGAGGAGGGTCAGATGCTGGGACAAGCAAACCAGCTCTGTAAAAACTATTTACTACTGCGGTCAGGGAGGGCCTTGGAAAAGCTCATTGGGATTCCTCAGGATCTCAAACAAATAAATGAATAAATAAATAAATAATGTTTTCAACATTTTTTTAACTCTGCCGTGGCCGGTCCCAAGCCCGTGCTGTGAAAAAAGGAGGGTCAGATGCTGGGACAAGCAAACCAGCTCTGTAAAAACTATTTGCTACTGTGGTCAGGGAGGGCCTTGGAAAAGCTCATTGGGATTCCTCAGGATCTCAAACAAATAAATGAATAAATAAATAATGTTTTCAACATTTTTTTAACTCTGCCGTGGCTGGTCCCAAGCCCGTGCTGTGAAAAGAAGAGGGTGAGATGCTGGGACAAGCAAACCAGCTCTGTAAAAAAAATGATTTGCTACTGCGGTCAGGGAGGGCCTTGGAAAAGCTCATTGGGATTCCTCAGAATCTCAAACAAATAAATGAATAAATAAATAAATACGGTTTTCAACATTTTTTAACTCTGCCGTGGCCGGTCCCAAGCCCGTGCTGTGAAAAGAGGAGGGTCAGATGCTGGGACAAGCAAACCAGCTCTGTAAAAAAAACTATTTGCTACTGCGGTCAGGGAGGGCCTTGGAAAAGCTCATTGGGATTCCTCAGAATCTCAAACAAATAAATGAATAAATAAATAAATAATGTTTTCAACATTTTTTAACTCTGCCGTGGCCGGTCCCAAGCCCGTGCTGTGAAAAGAGGAGGGTCAGATGTTGGGACAAGCAAACCAGCTCTGTAAAAACTATTTGCTACTGCGGTCAGGGAGGGCCTTGGAAAAGCTCATTGGGATTCCTCAGGATCTCAAACAAATAAATGAATAAATAAATAATGTTTTCAACATTTTTTTAACTCTGCCGTGGCCGGTCCCAAGCCCGTGCTGTGAAAAGAGGAGGGTCAGATGATGGGACAGGCAAACCAGCTCTGTAAAAACTATTTTCTACTGAGGTCAGGAAGGGCCTTGGAAAAGCTCATTGGGATTCCTCAGGATCTCAAACAAATAAATGAATAAATAAATAAATAATGTTTTCAACATTTTTTAACTCTGCCGTCGCCGGTCCCAAGCCCGTGCTGTGAAAAGAGGAGGGTCAGATGCTGGGACAAGCAAACCAGCTCTGTAAAAACTATTTGCTACTGTGGTCAGGGAGGGCCTTGGAAAAGCTCATTGGGATTCCTCAGGATCTCAAACAAATAAATGAATAAATAAATAATGTTTTCAACATTTTTTTAACTCTGCCGTGGCCGGTCCCAAGCCCGTGCTGTGAAAAGAAGAGGGTCAGATGCTGGGACAAGCAAACCAGCTCTGTAAAAAAAACTATTTGCTACTGCAGTCAGGGAGGGCCTTGGAAAAGCTCATTGGGATTCATCAGGATCTCAAACAAATAAATGAATAAATAAATAAATAATGTTTTCAACATTTTTTAACTCTGCCGTGGCCGGTCCCAAGCCCGTGCTGTGAAAAGAGGAGGGTCAGATGCTGGGACAAGCAAACCAGCTCTGTAAAAACTATTTTCTACTGAGGTCAGGGAGTGCCTTGGAAAAGCTCATTGGGATTCCTCAGGATCTCAAACAAATAAATGAATAAATAAATAAATAATGTTTTCAACATTTTTAACTCTGCCGTCGCCGGTCCCAAGCCCGTGCTGTGAAAAGAGGAGGGTCAGATGCTGGGACAAGCAAACCAGCTCTGTAAAAACTATTTGCTACTGCGGTCAGGGAGGGCCTTGGAAAAGCTCATTGGGATTCCTCAGGATCTCAAACAAATAAATGAATAAATAAATAATGTTTTCAACATTTTTTAACTCTGCCATGGCCGGTTCCAAGCCCGTGCTGTGAATAGAGGAGGGTCAGATGCTGGGACAAGCAAACCAGCTCTGTAAAAACTATTTACTACTGCGGTCAGGGAGGGCCTTGGAAAAGCTCATTGGGATTCCTCAGGATCTCAAACAAATAAATGAATAAATAAATAAATAATGTTTTCAACATTTTTTTAACTCTGCCGTGGCCGGTCCCAAGCCCGTGCTGTGAAAAAAGGAGGGTCAGATGCTGGGACAAGCAAACCAGCTCTGTAAAAACTATTTGCTACTGCGGTCAGGGAGGGCCTTGGAAAAGCTCATTGGGATTCCTCAGGATCTCAAACAAATAAATGAATAAATAAATAATGTTTTCAACATTTTTTTAACTCTGCCGTGGCTGGTCCCAAGCCCGTGCTGTGAAAAGAAGAGGGTCAGATGCTGGGACAAGCAAACCAGCTCTGTAAAAAAAATGATTTGCTACTGCGGTCAGGGAGGGCCTTGGAAAAGCTCATTGGGATTCCTCAGAATCTCAAACAAATAAATGAATAAATAAATAAATAATGTTTTCAACATTTTTTTAACTCTGCCGTGGCCGGTCCCAAGCCCGTGCTGTGAAAAGAGGAGGGTCAGATGCTGGGACAAGCAAACCAGCTCTGTAAAAAAAACTATTTGCTACTGCGGTCAGGGAGGGCCTTGGAAAAGCTCATTGGGATTCCTCAGAATCTCAAACAAATAAATGAATAAATAAATAAATAATGTTTTCAACATATTTTAACTCTGCCGTGGCCGGTCCCAAGCCCGTGCTGTGAAAAGAGGAGGGTCAGATGTTGGGACAAGCAAACCAGCTCTGTAAAAACTATTTGCTACTGCGGTCAGGGAGGGCCTTGGAAAAGCTCATTGGGATTCCTCAGGATCTCAAAACAAATAAATGAATACATAAATAAATAATGTTTTCAACATTTTTTAACTCTGCCGTCGCCGGTCCCAAGCCCGTGCTGTGAAAAGAGGAGGGTCAGATGCTGGGACAAGCAAACCAGCTCTGTAAAAAATATTTGCTACTGCGGTCAGGGAGGGCCTTGGAAAAGCTCATTGGGATTCCTCAGGATCTCAAACAAATAAATTATTAAATAAATAAATAATGTTTTCAACATTTTTTAACTCTGCCGTGGCCGGTCCCAAGCCCGTGCTGTGAAAAGAGGAGGGTCAGATGCTGGGACAAGGAAACCAGCTCTGTAAAAACTATTTGCTACTGCGGTCAGGGAGGGTTCTTGGAAAAGCTCATTGGTATTCCTCAGGATCTCAAACAAATAAATGAATAAATAAATAATGTTTTCAACATTTTTTAACTCTGCCATGGCCGGTCCCAAGCCCGTGCTGTGAATAGAGGAGGGTCAGATGCTGGTACAAGCAAACCAGCTCTGTAAAAACTATTTGATACTGCAGTCAGGGAGGGCCATGGAAAAGCTCATTGGGATTCCTCAGGATCTCAAACAAATAAATGAATAAATAAATAAATAATGTTTTCAACATTTTTTAACTCTGCCTTGGCCGGTCCCAAGCCCGTGCTGTGAAAAGAGGAGGGTCAGATGCTGGTACAAGCAAACCAGCTCTTTAAAAACTATTTGCTAGTGCAGTCAGGGAGGGCCTTGGAAAAGCTCATTGGGATTCCTCATGATCTCAAACAAATAAATGAATAAATAAATAATGTTTTCAACATTTTTTTAACTCTGCCGTGTTCTGTCCCAAGCCCGAGCTGTGAAAAGAGGAGGGTCAGATGCTGGGACAAGCAAACCAGCTCTGTAAAAACTATTTGCTACTGCGGTCAGGGAGGGCCTTGGAAAAGCTCATTGGGAATCCTCAGGATCTCAAACAAATAAATGAATAAATAAATAAATAATGTTTTCAACATTTTTTAACTCTGCCGTGGCCGGTCCCAAGCCCGTGCTGTGAAAAGAGGAGGGTCAGATGCTGGGACAAGCAAACCAGCTCTGTAAAAACTATTTGCTGCTGAGGTCAGGGAGGGCCTTGGAAAAGCTCATTGGGATTCCTCAGGATCTCAAACAAATAAATGAATAAATAAATAATGTTTTCAACATTTTTTTAACTCTGCCGTGGCCGGTCCCAAGCCCGTGCTGTGAAAAGAGGAGGGTCAGATGCTGGGACAAGCAAACCAGCTCTGTAAAAACTATTTGCTACTGCGGTCAGGGAGGGCCTTGGAAAAGCTCATTGGGATTCCTCAGGATCTCAAACAAATAAACGAATAAATAAATAAATAATGTTTTCAACATTTTTTTAACTTTGCGTAGCCGGTCCCAAGCCCGTGCTGTGAAAAGAGGAGGGTCAGATGCTGGGACAAGCAAACCAGCTCTGTAAAAACTATTTGCTAGTGCAGTCAGGGAGGGCCTTGGAAAAGCTCATTGTGATTCCTCATGATCTCAAACAAATAAATGAATAAATAAATAATGTTTTCAACATTTTTTTTAACTCTGCCGTGGTCGGTCACAAGCCCGTACTGTGAAAAGAGGAGGGTCAGATGCTGGGACAAGCAAACCAGCTCTGTAAAAAAAACTATTTGCTACTGCGGTCAGGGAGGGCCTTGGAAAAGCTCATTGGGATTCCTCAGAATCTCAAACAAATAAATGAATAAATAAATAAATAATGTTTTCAACATTTTTTAACTCTGCCGTGGCCGGTCCCAAGCCCGTGCTGTGAAAAGAGGAGGGTCAGATGTTGGGACAAGCAATCCAGCTCTGTAAAAACTATTTGCTACTGTGGTCAGGGAGGGCCTTGGAAAAGCTCATTGGGATTCCTCAGGATCTCAAACAAATAAATGAATAAATAAATAATGTTTTCAACATTTTTTTAACTCTGCCGTGGCCGGTCCCAAGCCCGTGCTGTGAAAAGAGGAGGGTCAGATGCTGGGACAGGCAAACCAGCTCTGTAAAAACTATTTTCTACTGAGGTCAGGAAGGGCCTTGGAAAAGCTCACTGGGATTCCTCAGGATCTCAAACAAATAAATGAATAAATAAATAAATAATGTTTTCAACATTTTTTAACTCTGCCGTCGCCGGTCCCAAGCCCGTGCTGTGAAAAGAGGAGGGTCAGATGCTGGGACAAGCAAACCAGCTCTGTAAAAACTATTTGCTACTGCGGTCAGGGAGGGCCTTGGAAAAGCTCATTGGGATTCCTCAGGATCTCAAACAAATAAATGAATAAATAAATAAATAATGTTTTCAACATTTTTTTAACTCTGCCGTGGCCGGTCCCAAGCCCGTGCTGTGAAAAAAGGAGGGTCAGATGCTGGGACAAGCAAACCAGCTCAGTAAAAACTATTTGCTACTGCGGTCAGGGAGGGCCTTGGAAAAGCTCATTGGGATTCCTCAGGATCTCAAACAAATAAATGAATAAATAAATAATGTTTTCAACATTTTTTTAACTCTGCCGTGGCTGGTCCCAAGCCCGTGCTGTGAAAAGAAGAGGGTCAGATGCTGGGACAAGCAAACCAGCTCTGTAAAAAAAATGATTTGCTACTGCGGTCAGGGAGGGCCTTGGAAAAGCTCATTGGGATTCCTCAGAATCTCAAACAAATAAATGAATAAATAAATAAATAATGTTTTCAACATTTTTTTAACTCTGCCGTGGCCGGTCCCAAGCCCGTGCTGTGAAAAGAGGAGGGTCAGATGCTGGGACAAGCAAACCAGCTCTGTAAAAAAAACTATTTGCTACTGCGGTCAGGGAGGGCCTTGGAAAAGCTCATTGGGATTCCTCAGAATCTCAAACAAATAAATGAATAAATAAATAAATAATGTTTTCAACATATTTTAACTCTGCCGTGGCCGGTCCCAAGCCCGTGCTGTGAAAAGAGGAGGGTCAGATGTTGGGACAAGCAAACCAGCTCTGTAAAAACTATTTGCTACTGCGGTCAGGGAGGGCCTTGGAAAAGCTCATTGGGATTCCTCAGGATCTCAAAACAAATAAATGAATACATAAATAAATAATGTTTTCAACATTTTTTAACTCTGCCGTCGCCGGTCCCAAGCCCGTGCTGTGAAAAGAGGAGGGTCAGATGCTGGGACAAGCAAACCAGCTCTGTAAAAAATATTTGCTACTGCGGTCAGGGAGGGCCTTGGAAAAGCTCATTGGGATTCCTCAGGATCTCAAACAAATAAATTATTAAATAAATAAATAATGTTTTCAACATTTTTTAACTCTGCCGTGGCCGGTCCCAAGCCCGTGCTGTGAAAAGAGGAGGGTCAGATGCTGGGACAAGGAAACCAGCTCTGTAAAAACTATTTGCTACTGCGGTCAGGGAGGGTTCTTGGAAAAGCTCATTGGTATTCCTCAGGATCTCAAACAAATAAATGAATAAATAAATAATGTTTTCAACATTTTTTAACTCTGCCATGGCCGGTCCCAAGCCCGTGCTGTGAATAGAGGAGGGTCAGATGCTGGTACAAGCAAACCAGCTCTGTAAAAACTATTTGATACTGCAGTCAGGGAGGGCCTTGGAAAAGCTCATTGGGATTCCTCAGGATCTCAAACAAATAAATGAATAAATAAATAAATAATGTTTTCAACATTTTTTAACTCTGCCGTGGCCGGTCCCAAGCCCGTGCTGTGAAAAGAGGAGGGTCAGATGCTGGTACAAGCAAACCAGCTCTTTAAAAACTATTTGCTAGTGCAGTCAGGGAGGGCCTTGGAAAAGCTCATTGGGATTCCTCATGATCTCAAACAAATAAATGAATAAATAAATAATGTTTTCAACATTTTTTTTAACTCTGCCGTGTTCTGTCCCAAGCCCGAGCTGTGAAAAGAGGAGGGTCAGATGCTGGGACAAGCAAACCAGCTCTGTAAAAACTATTTGCTACTGCGGTCAGGGAGGGCCTTGGAAAAGCTCATTGGGAATCCTCAGGATCTCAAACAAATAAATGAATAAATAAATAAATAATGTTTTCAACATTTTTTAACTCTGCCGTGGCCGGTCCCAAGCCCGTGCTGTGAAAAGAGGAGGGTCAGATGCTGGGACAAGCAAACCAGCTCTGTAAAAACTATTTGCTGCTGAGGTCAGGGAGGGCCTTGGAAAAGCTCATTGGGATTCCTCAGGATCTCAAACAAATAAATGAATAAATAAATAATGTTTTCAACATTTTTTTAACTCTGCCGTGGCCGGTCCCAAGCCCGTGCTGTGAAAAGAGGAGGGTCAGATGCTGGGACAAGCAAACCAGCTCTGTAAAAACTATTTGCTACTGCGGTCAGGGAGGGCCTTGGAAAAGCTCATTGGGATTCCTCAGGATCTCAAACAAATAAACGAATAAATAAATAAATAATGTTTTCAACATTTTTTTAACTTTGCGTAGCCGGTCCCAAGCCCGTGCTGTGAAAAGAGGAGGGTCAGATGCTGGGACAAGCAAACCAGCTCTGTAAAAACTATTTGCTAGTGCAGTCAGGGAGGGCCTTGGAAAAGCTCATTGTGATTCCTCATGATCTCAAACAAATAAATGAATAAATAAATAATGTTTTCAACATTTTTTTTAACTCTGCCGTGGTCGGTCACAAGCCCGTACTGTGAAAAGAGGAGGGTCAGATGCTGGGACAAGCAAACCAGCTCTGTAAAAAAAACTATTTGCTACTGCGGTCAGGGAGGGC
The DNA here is from genome assembly GCF_965119305.1 of Pelophylax lessonae. NCBI lineage: Eukaryota > Metazoa > Chordata > Amphibia > Anura > Ranidae > Pelophylax > Pelophylax lessonae. Next base: position 220,549 of record NW_028120055.1, on the reverse strand, counting down.
CTTGGAAAAGCTCATTGGGATTCCTCAGAATCTCAAACAAATAAATGAATAAATAAATAAATAATGTTTTCAACATTTTTTAACTCTGCCGTGGCCGGTCCCAAGCCCGTGCTGTGAAAAGAGGAGGGTCAGATGTTGGGACAAGCAATCCAGCTCTGTAAAAACTATTTGCTACTGTGGTCAGGGAGGGCCTTGGAAAAGCTCATTGGGATTCCTCAGGATCTCAAACAAATAAATGAATAAATAAATAATGTTTTCAACATTTTTTTAACTCTGCCGTGGCCGGTCCCAAGCCCGTGCTGTGAAAAGAGGAGGGTCAGATGCTGGGACAGGCAAACCAGCTCTGTAAAAACTATTTTCTACTGAGGTCAGGAAGGGCCTTGGAAAAGCTCATTGGGATTCCTCAGGATCTCAAACAAATAAATGAATAAATAAATAAATAATGTTTTCAACATTTTTTAACTCTGCCGTCGCCGGTCCCAAGCCCGTGCTGTGAAAAGAGGAGGGTCAGATGCTGGGACAAGCAAACCAGCTCTGTAAAAACTATTTGCTACTGCGGTCAGGGAGGGCCTTGGAAAAGCTCATTGGGATTCCTCAGGATCTCAAACAAATAAATGAATAAATAAATAATGTTTTCAACATTTTTTTAACTCTGCCGTGGCCGGTCCCAAGCCCGTGCTGTGAAAAGAAGAGGGTCAGATGCTGGGACAAGCAAACCAGCTCTGTAATAAAAACTATTTGCTACTGCAGTCAGGGAGGGCCTTGGAAAAGCTCATTGGGATTCCTCAGGATCTCAAACAAATAAATGAATAAATAAATAAATAATGTTTTCAACATTTTTTAACTCTGCCGTGGCCGGTCCCAAGCCCGTGCTGTGAAAAGAGGAGGGTCAGATGCTGGGACAAGCAAACCAGCTCTGTAAAAACTATTTTCTACTGAGGTCAGGGAGTGCCTTGGAAAAGCTCATTGGGATTCCTCAGGATCTCAAACAAATAAATAAATGAATAAATAAATAATGTTTTCAACATTTTTTTAACTCTGCCGTGGCTGGTCCCAAGCCCGTGCTGTGAAAAGAGGAGGGTCAGATTCTGGGACAGGCAAACCAGCTCTGTAAAAACTATTTTCTACTGAGGTCAGGAAGTGCCTTGGAAAAGCTCATTAGGATTCCTCAGGATCTCAAACAAATAAATGAATAAATAAATAAATAATGTTTTCAACATTTTTTAACTCTGCCGTGGCCGGTCCCAAGCCCGTGCTGTGAAAAGAGGAGGGTCAGATGCTGGGACAAGCAAACCAGCTCTGTAAAAACTATTTGCTACTGCGGTCAGGGAGGGCCTTGGAAAAGCTCATTGGGATTCCTCAGGATCTCAAACAAATAAATGAATAAATAAATAATGTTTTCAACATTTTTTTAACTCTGCCGTGGCCGGTCCCAAGCCCGTGCTGTGAAAAGAAGAGGGTCAGATGCTGGGACAAGCAAACCAGCTCTGTAATAAAAACTATTTGCTACTGCAGTCAGGGAGGGCCTTGGAAAAGCTCATTGGGATTCCTCAGGATCTCAAACAAATAAATGAATAAATAAATAAATAATGTTTTCAACATTTTTTAACTCTGCCGTGGCCGGTCCCAAGCCCGTGCTGTGAAAAGAGGAGGGTCAGATGCTGGGACAAGCAAACCAGCTCTGTAAAAACTATTTTCTACTGAGGTCAGGGAGTGCCTTGGAAAAGCTCATTGGGATTCCTCAGGATCTCAAACAAATAAATAAATGAATAAATAAATAATGTTTTCAACATTTTTTTAACTCTGCCGTGGCTGGTCCCAAGCCCGTGCTGTGAAAAGAGGAGGGTCAGATTCTGGGACAGGCAAACCAGCTCTGTAAAAACTATTTTCTACTGAGGTCAGGAAGTGCCTTGGAAAAGCTCATTAGGATTCCTCAGGATCTCAAACAAATAAATGAATAAATAAATAAATAATGTTTTCAACATTTTTTAACTCTGCCGTGGCCGGTCCCAAGCCCGTGCTGTGAAAAGAGGAGGGTCAGATGCTGGGACAAGCAAACCAGCTCTGTAAAAACTATTTGCTGCTGAGGTCAGGGAGGGCCTTGGAAAAGCTCATTGGGATTCCTCAGGATCTCAAACAAATAAATGAATAAATAAATAATGTTTTCAACATTTTTTTAACTCTGCCGTGGCCGGTCCCAAGCCCGTGCTGTGAAAAGAGGAGGGTCAGATGCTGGGACAAGCAAACCAGCTCTGTAAAAACTATTTGCTACTGCGGTCAGGGAGGGTCTTGGAAAAGCTCATTGGGATTCCTCAGGATCTCAAACAAATAAACGAATAAATAAATAAATAATGTTTTCAACATTTTTTTAACTCTGCCGTGGCCGGTCCCAAGCCCGTGCTGTGAAAAGAGGAGGGTCAGATGCTGGGACAAGCAAACCAGCTCTGTAAAAACTATTTGCTACTGCGGTCAGGGAGGGCCTTGGAAAAGCTCATTGGGATTCCTCAGGATCTCAAACAAATAAACGAATAAATAAATAAATAATGTTTTCAACATTTTTTTAACTTTGCGTAGCCGGTCCCAAGCCCGTGCTGTGAAAAGAGGAGGGTCAGATGCTGGGACAAGCAAACCAGCTCTGTAAAAACTATTTGCTAGTGCAGTCAGGGAGGGCCTTGGAAAAGCTCATTGTGATTCCTCATGATCTCAAACAAATAAATGAATAAATAAATAATGTTTTCAACATTTTTTTTAACTCTGCCGTGGTCGGTCACAAGCCCGTACTGTGAAAAGAGGAGGGTCAGATGCTGGGACAAGCAAACCAGCTCTGTAAAAAAAACTATTTGCTACTGCGGTCAGGGAGGGCCTTGGAAAAGCTCATTGGGATTCCTCAGAATCTCAAACAAATAAATGAATAAATAAATAAATAATGTTTTCAACATTTTTTAACTCTGCCGTGGCCGGTCCCAAGCCCGTGCTGTGAAAAGAGGAGGGTCAGATGTTGGGACAAGCAAACCAGCTCTTTAAAAACTATTTGCTACTGCGGTCAGGGAGGGCCTTGGAAAAGCTCATTGGGATTCCTCAGGATCTCAAACAAATAAATGAATAAATAAATAATGTTTTCAACATTTTTTTAACTCTGCCGTGGCCGGTCCCAAGCCCGTGCTGTGAAAAGAGGAGGGTCAGATGCTGGGACAGGCAAACCAGCTCTGTAAAAACTATTTTCTACTGAGGTCAGGAAGGGCCTTGGAAAAGCTCATTGGGATTCCTCAGGATCTCAAACAAATAAATGAATAAATAAATAAATAATGTTTTCAACATTTTTTAACTCTTCCGTCGCCGGTCCCAAGCCCGTGCTGTGAAAAGAGGAGGGTCAGATGCTGGGACAAGCAAACCAGCTCTGTAAAAACTATTTGCTACTGCGGTCAGGGAGGGCCTTGGAAAAGCTCATTGGGATTCCTCAGGATCTCAAACAAATAAACGAATAAATAAATAAATAATGTTTTCAACATTTTTTTAACTTTGCGTAGCCGGTCCCAAGCCCGTGCTGTGAAAAGAGGAGGGTCAGATGCTGGGACAAGCAAACCAGCTCTGTAAAAACTATTTGCTAGTGCAGTCAGGGAGGGCCTTGGAAAAGCTCATTGTGATTCCTCATGATCTCAAACAAATAAATGAATAAATAAATAATGTTTTCAACTTTTTTTTTAACTCTGCCGTGGTCGGTCACAAGCCCGTACTGTGAAAAGAGGAGGGTCAGATGCTGGGACAAGCAAACCAGCTCTGTAAAAAAAACTATTTGCTACTGCGGTCAGGGAGGGCCTTGGAAAAGCTCATTGGGATTCCTCAGAATCTCAAACAAATAAATGAATAAATAAATAAATAATGTTTTCAACATTTTTTAACTCTGCCGTGGCCGGTCCCAAGCCTGTGCTGTGAAAAGAGGAGGGTCAGATGTTGGGACAAGCAAACCAGCTCTGTAAAAACTATTTGCTACTGCGGTCAGGGAGGGCCTTGGAAAAGCTCATTGGGATTCCTCAGGATCTCAAACAAATAAATGAATAAATAAATAATGTTTTCAACATTTTTTTAACTCTGCCGTGGCCGGTCCCAAGCCCGTGCTGTGAAAAGAGGAGGGTCAGATGCTGGGACAGGCAAACCAGCTCTGTAAAAACTATTTTCTACTGAGGTCAGGAAGGGCCTTGGAAAAGCTCATTGGGATTCCTCAGGATCTCAAACAAATAAATGAATAAATAAATAAATAATGTTTTCAACATTTTTTAACTCTGCCGTCGCCGGTCCCAAGCCCGTGCTGTGAAAAGAAGAGGGTCAGATGCTGGGACAAGCAAACCAGCTCTGTAAAAACTATTTGCTACTGCGGTCAGGGAGGGCCTTGGAAAAGCTCATTGGGATTCCTCAGGATCTCAAACAAATAAATGAATAAATAAATAATGTTTTCAACATTTTTTTAACTCTGCCGTGGCCGGTCCCAAGCCCGTGCTGTGAAAAGAAGAGGGTCAGATGCTGGGACAAGCAAACCAGCTCTGTAAAAAAAACTATTTGCTACTGCAGTCAGGGAGGGCCTTGGAAAAGCTCATTGGGATTCCTCAGGATCTCAAACAAATAAATGAATAAATAAATAAATAATGTTTTCAACATTTTTTAACTCTGCCGTGGCCGGTCCCAAGCCCGTGCTGTGAAAAGAGGAGGGTCAGATGTTGGGACAAGCAAACCAGCTCTGTAAAAACTATTTGCTACTGCGGTCAGGGAGGGCCTTGGAAAAGCTCATTGGGATTCCTCAGGATCTCAAACAAATAAATGAATAAATAAATAATGTTTTCAACATTTTTTTAACTCTGCCGTGGCCGGTCCCAAGCCCGTGCTGTGAAAAGAGGAGGGTCAGATGCTGGGACAGGCAAACCAGCTCTGTAAAAACTATTTTCTACTGAGGTCAGGAAGGGCCTTGGAAAAGCTCATTGGGATTCCTCAGGATCTCAAACAAATAAATGAATAAATAAATAAATAATGTTTTCAACATTTTTTAACTCTGCCGTCGCCGGTCCCAAGCCCGTGCTGTGAAAAGAGGAGGGTCAGATGCTGGGACAAGCAAACCAGCTCTGTAAAAACTATTTGCTACTGCGGTCAGGGAGGGCCTTGGAAAAGCTCATTGGGATTCCTCAGGATCTCAAACAAATAAATTATTAAATAAATAAATAATGTTTTCAACATTTTTTAACTCTGCCGTGGCCGGTCCCAAGCCCGTGCTGTGAAAAGAGGAGGGTCAGATGCTGGGACAAGGAAACCAGCTCTGTAAAAACTATTTGCTACTGCGGTCAGGGAGGGTTCTTGGAAAAGCTCATTGGGATTCCTCAGGATCTCAAACAAATAAATGAATAAATAAATAATGTTTTCAACATTTTTTAACTCTGCCATGGCCGGTCCCAAGCCCGTGCTGTGAATAGAGGAGGGTCAGATGCTGGTACAAGCAAACCAGCTCTGTAAAAACTATTTGATACTGCAGTCAGGGAGGGCCTTGGAAAAGCTCATTGGGATTCCTCAGGATCTCAAACAAATAAATGAATAAATAAATAAATAATGTTTTCAACATTTTTTAACTCTGCCGTGGCCGGTCCCAAGCCCGTGCTGTGAAAAGAGGAGGGTCAGATGCTGGTACAAGCAAACCAGCTCTTTAAAAACTATTTGCTAGTGCAGTCAGGGAGGGCCTTGGAAAAGCTCATTGGGATTCCTCATGATCTCAAACAAATAAATGAATAAATAAATAATGTTTTCAACATTTTTTTTAACTCTGCCGTGGTCTGTCCCACGCCCGAGCTGTGAAAAGAGGAGGGTCAGATGCTGGGACAAGCAAACCAGCTCTGTAAAAACTATTTGCTACTGCGGTCAGGGAGGGCCTTGGAAAAGCTCATTGGGAATCCTCAGGATCTCAAACAAATAAATGAATAAATAAATAAATAATGTTTTCAACATTTTTTAACTCTGCCGTGGCCGGTCCCAAGCCCGTGCTGTGAAAAGAGGAGGGTCAGATGCTGGGACAAGCAAACCAGCTCTGTAAAAACTATTTGCTGCTGAGGTCAGGGAGGGCCTTGGAAAAGCTCATTGGGATTCCTCAGGATCTCAAACAAATAAATGAATAAATAAATAATGTTTTCAACATTTTTTTAACTCTGCCCTGGCCGGTCCCAAGCCCGTGCTGTGAAAAGAGGAGGGTCAGATGCTGGGACAAGCAAACCAGCTCTGTAAAAACTATTTGCTACTGCGGTCAGGGAGGGCCTTGGAAAAGCTCATTGGGATTCCTCAGGATCTCAAACAAATAAACGAATAAATAAATAAATAATGTTTTCAACATTTTTTTAACTTTGCGTAGCCGGTCCCAAGCCCGTGCTGTGAAAAGAGGAGGGTCAGATGCTGGGACAAGCAAACCAGCTCTGTAAAAACTATTTGCTAGTGCAGTCAGGGAGGGCCTTGGAAAAGCTCATTGTGATTCCTCATGATCTCAAACAAATAAATGAATAAATAAATAATGTTTTCAACATTTTTTTTAACTCTGCCGTGGTCGGTCACAAGCCCGTACTGTGAAAAGAGGAGAGTCAGATGCTGGGACAAGCAAACCAGCTCTGTAAAAAAAACTATTTGCTACTGCGGTCAGGGAGGGCCTTGGAAAAGCTCATTGGGATTCCTCAGAATCTCAAACAAATAAATGAATAAATAAATAAATAATGTTTTCAACATTTTTTAACTCTGCCGTGGCCGGTCCCAAGCCCGTGCTGTGAAAAGAGGAGGGTCAGATGTTGGGACAAGCAAACCAGCTCTGTAAAAACTATTTGCTACTGCGGTCAGGGAGGGCCTTGGAAAAGCTCATTGGGATTCCTCAGGATCTCAAACAAATAAATGAATAAATAAATAATGTTTTCAACATTTTTTTAACTCTGCCGTGGCCGGTCCCAAGCCCGTGCTGTGAAAAGAGGAGGGTCAGATGCTGGGACAGGCAAACCAGCTCTGTAAAAACTATTTTCTACTGAGGTCAGGAAGGGCCTTGGAAAAGCTCATTGGGATTCCTCAGGATCTCAAACAAATAAATGAATAAATAAATAAATAATGTTTTCAACATTTTTTAACTCTGCCGTCGCCGGTCCCAAGCCCGTGCTGTGAAAAGAGGAGGGTCAGATGCTGGGACAAGCAAACCAGCTCTGTAAAAACTATTTGCTACTGCGGTCAGGGAGGGCCTTGGAAAAGCTCATTGAGATTCCTCAGGATCTCAAACAAATAAATGAATAAATAAATAATGTTTTCAACATTTTTTTAACTCTGCCGTGGCCGGTCCCAAGCCCGTGCTGTGAAAAGAAGAGGGTCAGATGCTGGGACAAGCAAACCAGCTCTGTAAAAAAAACTATTTGCTACTGCAGTCAGGGAGGGCCTTGGAAAAGCTCATTGGGATTCCTCAGGATCTCAAACAAATAAATGAATAAATAAATAAATAATGTTTTCAACATTTTTTAACTCTGCCGTGGCCGGTCCCAAGCCCGTGCTGTGAAAAGAGGAGGGTCAGATGTTGGGACAAGCAAACCAGCTCTGTAAAAACTATTTGCTACTGCGGTCAGGGAGGGCCTTGGAAAAGCTCATTGGGATTCCTCAGGATCTCAAACAAATAAATGAATAAATAAATAATGTTTTCAACATTTTTTTAACTCTGCCGTGGCCGGTCCCAAGCCCGTGCTGTGAAAAGAGGAGGGTCAGATGCTGGGACAGGCAAACCAGCTCTGTAAAAACTATTTTCTACTGAGGTCAGGAAGGGCCTTGGAAAAGCTCATTGGGATTCCTCAGGATCTCAAACAAATAAATGAATAAATAAATAAATAATGTTTTCAACATTTTTTAACTCTGCCGTCGCCGGTCCCAAGCCCGTGCTGTGAAAAGAGGAGGGTCAGATGCTGGGACAAGCAAACCAGCTCTGTAAAAACTATTTGCTACTGCGGTCAGGGAGGGCCTTGGAAAAGCTCATTGGGATTCCTCAGGATCTCAAACAAATAAATTATTAAATAAATAAATAATGTTTTCAACATTTTTTAACTCTGCCGTGGCCGGTCCCAAGCCCGTGCTGTGAAAAGAGGAGGGTCAGATGCTGGGACAAGGAAACCAGCTCTGTAAAAACTATTTGCTACTGCGGTCAGGGAGGGTTCTTGGAAAAGCTCATTGGGATTCCTCAGGATCTCAAACAAATAAATGAATAAATAAATAATGTTTTCAACATTTTTTAACTCTGCCATGGCCGGTCCCAAGCCCGTGCTGTGAATAGAGGAGGGTCAGATGCTGGTACAAGCAAACCAGCTCTGTAAAAACTATTTGATACTGCAGTCAGGGAGGGCCTTGGAAAAGCTCATTGGGATTCCTCAGGATCTCAAACAAATAAATGAATAAATAAATAAATAATGTTTTCAACATTTTTTAACTCTGCCGTGGCCGGTCCCAAGCCCGTGCTGTGAAAAGAGGAGGGTCAGATGCTGGTACAAGCAAACCAGCTCTTTAAAAACTATTTGCTAGTGCAGTCAGGGAGGGCCTTGGAAAAGCTCATTGGGATTCCTCATGATCTCAAACAAATAAATGAATAAATAAATAATGTTTTCAACATTTTTTTTAACTCTGCCGTGGTCTGTCCCAAGCCCGAGCTGTGAAAAGAGGAGGGTCAGATGCTGGGACAAGCAAACCAGCTCTGTAAAAACTATTTGCTACTGCGGTCAGGGAGGGCCTTGGAAAAGCTCATTGGGAATCCTCAGGATCTCAAACAAATAAATGAATAAATAAATAAATAATGTTTTCAACATTTTTTAACTCTGCCGTGGCCGGTCCCAAGCCCGTGCTGTGAAAAGAGGAGGGTCAGATGCTGGGACAAGCAAACCAGCTCTGTAAAAACTATTTGCTGCTGAGGTCAGGGAGGGCCTTGGAAAAGCTCATTGGGATTCCTCAGGATCTCAAACAAATAAATGAATAAATAAATAATGTTTTCAACATTTTTTTAACTCTGCGTAGCCGGTCCCAAGCCCGTGGGACAAGCAAACCAGCTCTGTAAAAACTATTTGCTAGTGTAGTCAGGGAGGGCCTTGGAAAAGCTCATTGTGATTCCTCATGATCTCAAACAAATAAATGAATAAATAAATAATGTTTTCAACATTTTTTTTAACTCTGCCGTGGTCGGTCATAAGCCCGTACTGTGAAAAGAGGAGGGTCAGATGCTGGGACAAGCAAACCAGCTCTGTAAAAAAAACTATTTGCTACTGCGGTCAGGGAGGGCCTTGGAAAAGCTCATTGGGATTCCTCAGAATTAGGGTTGAGCGAACACCTAGATGTCCGTGTTCGACGGGTTCGGCCGAACTTTAAAAAAAAGTCCGGGTCCGTGTCCCGGACTTTTACCGAACTTTTCCCGGACACCGAACCCCATTGAAGTCAATGGGGACCCGAACTTTAAGGCACTAAAATGGCTCTAAAACACCAAAGGAAAGGGCTAGAGTGCTGCAAATGGCAGCAAAACGTAATTAAGAGCATGGCAAGTGCTCTGCAAACAAATGTGGATAGGGAAATAACTTAAAACAACAAAAAAAAAACAGAAAAATAAAACAATGTTCTTCTTCATCTCTGAAGGACGAGGCCCATATGGAGTAGGAGGGAGGTTGAGGTGGTGGTGGATGTGGCGGTGACATAGGCGTGCGCACAGGGTGTGCTGGGTGTGCCTGGGCACACCCTAATCACCTAGGGCACATAGCATTGCCAGTGAGGAGATGGGAAAGATCTCCCTGGGACCTGCTCTGCTCTATTTCTCCTTGCCTACAGGTACATGGCCCCGATACATTACTCTCCCTGCTGGCAAACACATGCATGTGTATTTCAACTTTGGGGTGCACACCTTAATGCAATAGGCTGCGCACACCTATGGGCGGTGTAGGTGGAAGCGGCGGTGGAGGAGGACCAGGGCCGGATTAACAGCATCATGGGCTTGGTGCTGAGGATTTTGAAGGGCCTTAAGGGCCGTGCCTTGCCATGCACCCAGAGGAGGAAGGGTGCAGCCATGCATGCCTAATTCAACATGGGATGCTGTCTCTGAAGCCCATAAACACATCCATGCATCGCCAACTGTCCCTCCTTGTCCGGCCTTCACGCTGTGTGGGGAGGTTCTGAGGGTGCTGCCTGGGGAAGCGAGCATAGAAGCCAGACTTCTGTGTTTACAAGTGACAGAAGAGCGGTAACAGTGAATATGGCCAACCCGGGGCCTATATAAAAGGTAGGGGCCTGGAGCTGCAGCTCCAATAGCCCCTACATTAATCTGGCCCTGAGGAGGAGGACGAGGTAGCCAACACTGCTTCTTTTCAAAAATTTTAAATTAGGGTACACCCCAAAAGAGTGAGAAAGAGCAAAAATGGAACAATGGGTGGGTAAGGTCGGTATCCATTGCTATTCTGCATAAGGTACGGAAAAGTCCCGTGGGATCCATGCCTGGTTCATTTTAATGAACGTGAGCTTGTCCACATTGTCTCTGGACAGGCGGCTGCGCTTGTCTGTTATAACGCCCCCAGCCGTGCTAAATACCCGTTCAGATAATACACTGGCTGCAGGGCACGCCAGCACCTCCAAGGCGTAAAGGGCAAGCTCAGGCCATGTGCCCAATTTGGAGACCCAGAAGTTGAAGGGGGCAGACCCGTCATTCACTACATGTAGGCGTGTGCACACATACTGCTCCACCATGTTGGTAAAATGCTGCCTCCTGCTAAGACGTTCCATCTGAGCTGCTGGTGCTGCTGTTTGTTGTGGCGTGCTGACAAAGCTTTTCCACATTTCGGCCATGCTAACCCTGCCTTCTGAGGTGCTGGCGGTGCCCTGGTTGCGTTGGCGACCTCCTCCTCCTCCTCCTCTGCCTTGTGCTTCCACTGTGGCCCCGCTGTCAGATGGGAATGCCAGCAGCATGGCGTCTACCAGCGTGCGCTTGTACTCGCGCATCTTGCGATCGCGCTCCAGTGAGTGAATTAAGGACGGTACGTTGTCCTTGTAACGGGGATCCAGCAGCGTGGCCACCCAGTAATCAGCACAAGTTAGAATGTGGGCAACTCGGCGGTCGTTGTGGAGACACTGCAGCATGTAATCGCTCATGTGTGCCAGGCTGCCCAGAGGCGACGAAAGGCTGTCCTCTGTGGGAGGTGTATCGTCCGTGTCCTCTGTATCCCCCCAGCCACGCACCAGTGATGGCCATGAGCTGGCCTGGGTGCCGCCCTGCTGTGAACATGGTTCCATCTCCTCCTCCAGCTCCTCCTCCTCCTCATCCTCCTCATCCTCCAGAACTGTGCCCCTGCTGGACAATTGCGTCCCTGGCGTTTGCGTGTGCAGGAACCCACCCTCGGAGCCCCTTGCGAATGACTGCCCTGAAAGCCTTGGAAATGTTACCTCTTCATCCTCCTCCTCCTCCTCATCCTGTGCCACATCCTCTTCCATCATCGCCCGAATTGTTTTTTCAAGGAGGCATAGAAGTGGGATAGTTAAGCTGAGAACGGCGTCATTGCCACTGGCCATGTTGGTGGAGTACTCAAAACAGCGCAACAAGGCACACAGGTCTCGCATGGAGGCCCAGTTATTGGTGGTGAAGTGGTGCTGTTCCGCAGAGCGACTCACGCGTGCGTGCTGCAGCTGAAACTCCACTATGGCCTGCTGCTGCTCGCACAGTCTTTCCAGCATGTGCAAGGTGGAGTTCCACCTTGTGGGCACGTCACATATGAGGCGGTGAGCGGGAAGGCCGAAGTTACGCTGCAGCGCTGCCAGGCGAGCAGCAGCAGGGTGAGAACGCCGAAAGTGCGCACAAACGGCCCGCACTTTCTGCAGCAGCTCTGACATATCGGGGTAGTTTTTAAGGAACCTCTGCACCACCAAATTCAGCACATGCGCCAGGCAAGGGATGTGCGTCAAACCGGCTAGGCCCAGAGCTGCTATGAGATTTCGCCCGTTATCACACACCACCAGGCCGGGCTTGAGGCTCGCTGGCAGCAACCACTCATTTGTCTGCTGTTCCATGCTCCTCCACAACTCCTGCGCGGTGTGTGGTTTGTCCCCCAAACAGGCAAGTTGTAAAACTGCCTGCTGTCGTTTACCCCTGGCCGTGCTGAAGTTGGTGGTGAAGGTGTTACGCTGTCCGGATGAGGAGGCGGTAGAGGATGAGGAAGCGGAGTAGGAGGAGTTACGAACAGGAGGCAAACTGAAGCGCCCTGCAATCCTCGGTGGTGGAAGGACATGCGCCAAATTGCTATCCGCCTCAGGCCCATCCGCCACTGCATTTACCCAGTGTGCCGTTAGGGAGATATAACGCCCCTGACCGTGCTTACTGGTCCACGTATCCGTAGTTAGGTGGACCTTGGCACAGATGGCGTTGCGCAGTGCACACCTGATATTTTCCCCCACTTGGTTGTGCAGGGAAGGGATGGCTTGCCTGGAAAAGTAGTGGCGGCTGGGCACGACGTACTGTGGGACAGCCACCGACATAAGGTTTTTAAAACTGTGCGTCTCCACCAGACGGAATGACAGCATTTCAAAGGCCAATAATTTTGAAATGCTGGCATTCAGGGCCAGGGATCGCGGGTGGGTAGGGGGGTACTTCCTCTTCCTCTCAAGTGTTTGGGAGATGGAAAGCTGAACGCTTCCACGGGACATTGTGGAGATGGTTGTTGGTGACCCAGGTGGTGGTGTTGCTGACAGATCGTCTGTTTGCGGGGTGGCAGGTGCCGGTATCACTACAGATGTGGCTGGAGCGGCCGAGACTGCAGCAGAAGAGGAAGCAGGATGAGCCAGAGACGTTTCTTGGTTTTGAAGGTGTGTACTCCACTGCAGCTCGTGCTTTGCACTTAGATGCCTGATCATGCAGGTTGTGCTCAGGTTGAGAAGGTTCATGCCTCGCTTCAAGCTCTGATTGCACAGGGTGCAAACCACTCGTGTCCTGTCATCAGCACATTTTCTAAAGAACTTCCACGCTAGAGAACTCCTTTGAGCTGACTTTGGTGCGCTCGTTCCCTTGCTGCGTTGGGCAGTAGCGGGCGTAGTGTCTAGGGCACGGCCGCTCCGCTTCTGCACCCTGCTCCCTCTTCTGCTGTGCTGGTGGCTCTGTGCGACCACCGCCTCTTCCTCCAAACTACTCAGGTCACCTGCATGACGTTCATTCCATGTGGGGTCGAGGACCTCATCGTCCTCCACATCATCTTCCACCCAGTCTTCACCCCTGCCCTCCTTGTCGGTCTCCACAATGCTGAACGCCGCAGCAGTTGGCACCTGCGTTTCGTCATCATCGGAGACGTGCTGCGATGATCCTTGCATGTACTCATCTTGAGAAATAAGTGGTTGGGCATCGCTGCACTCAATCTCTTCCACTTCTGGGGCAGGGCTAGGTGGATGGCCCTGGGAAACCCTGCTGACAGAGTCCTCAAAAAGAATAAGAGACTGCTGTATGGCTTGGGGCTCAGACTGCTGGCCTGATTTGCAAGGGGGTGAGGTGAAAGACGGTTGGACATTGGCCGCAGGTGCCAACTGTGACCTTTCTGCAGTAGACTGGGTGGGAGACAATGTGAAGGAACTGGAGGCACTGTCAGCAGCAAACCAATCTACTATCGCCTCAACTTGTTCTGGCCTCATCACTTCTAGGGGCGTTTGATGCCCTACCAAATACTGATGCAGGTTCTGTCGCCTACTCACACTTGAGGAAGGTGTTTCACTTGTGCGTGTAGCTGGCACAGATCGACCATGTCCTCTCCTTGCAACAGGAGCTCTACCAGCAGCACCACGACCCAGGCCACGGCCCTTATTTGACGGTCTCCTCATATTTCTGTAATTTAAGATCTTGCCCTAGAAAGGTTTTTATTGAATAGCGGAATAGAAAATATGATCCAAAAAAAGTGTATGTATATCACACGTACACAACCACACTAGGCCCCAATTACTATTGTTTGTACCCCTAAAAGGCTAGATGAGGAGTAGGGGGAGTATGGAACAGGCAGCACCCTCAAACCTTCAGAAGTATGAGATGAACCCCAACAACTTGGAAAGGTGGATCTCTCTCACACGTACCGACACAGACTATCCCGCAATTCAATTGATCCTCAAAGGTTTTTATTGAATAGCGGAATAGGAAATATGATCAAAAAAAGTGTATGTATCTCGCACGTACACAACCACACTAGGCCCCAATTACTATTGTTTGTACCCCTAAAAGGCTAGATGAGGAGTAGGGGGGGTATGGAACAGGCAGCACCCTCAAACCTTCAGAAGTATGAGATGAACCCCAACAACTTGGAAAGGTGGATCTCTCTCACACGTACCGACACAGACTATCCCGCAATTCAATTGATCCTCAAAGGTTTTTATTGAATAGCGGAATAGGAAATATGATCAAAAAAAGTGTATGTATCTCGCACGTACACAACCACACTAGGCCCCAATTACTATTGTTTGTACCCCTAAAAGGCTAGATGAGGAGTAGGGGGAGTATGGAACAGGCAGCACCCTCAAACCTTCAGAAGTATGAGATGAACCCCAACAACTTGGAAAGGTGGATCTCTCTCACACGTACCGACACAGACTATCCCGCAATTCAATTGATCCTCAAAGGTTTTTATTGAATAGCGGAATAGGAAATATGATCAAAAAAAGTGTATGTATCTCGCACGTACACAACCACACTAGGCCCCAATTACTATTGTTTGTACCCCTAAAAGGCTAGATGAGGAGTAGGGGGGGTATGGAACAGGCAGCACCCTCAAACCTTCAGAAGTATGAGATGAACCCCAACAACTTGGAAAGGTGGATCTCTCTCACACGTACCGACACAGACTATCCCGCAATTCAATTGATCCTCAAAGGTTTTTATTGAATAGCGGAATAGGAAATATGATCAAAAAAAGTGTATGTATCTCGCACGTACACAACCACACTAGGCCCCAATTACTATTGTTTGTACCCCTAAAAGGCTAGATGAGGAGTAGGGGGAGTATGGAACAGGCAGCACCCTCAAACCTTCAGAAGTATGAGATGAACCCCAACAACTTGGAAAGGTGGATCTCTCTCACACGTACCAACACAGACTATCCCCCAATTTAACTGATCCCCAAAGGTTTTTGATTAAATAGCGGAATAGAAAATATGATCCCAAAAAAGTGTATGTATATCACACGTACACAACCACACTAGGCCCCAATTACTATTGTTTGTACCCCTAAAAGGCTAGGAGTAGGGGGAGTATGGAACAGGCAGCACCCTCAAACCTTCAGAAGTATGAGATGAACCCCAACAACTTGGAAAGGTGGATCTCTCTCACACGTACCAACACAGACTATCCCCCAATTTAACTGATCCCCAAAGGTTTTTGATTAAATAGCGGAATAGAAAATATGATCCCAAAAAAGTGTATGTATATCACACGTACACAACCACACTAGGCCCCAATTACTATTGTTTGTACCCCTAAAAGGCTAGGAGTAGGGGGAGTATGGAACAGGCAGCACCCTCAAACCTTCAGAAGTATGAGATGAACCCCAACAACTTGGAAAGGTGGATCTCTCTCACACATACCAACACAGACTATCCCCCAATTTAACTGATCCCCAAAGGTTTTTGATTAAATAGCGGAATAGAAAATATGATCCCAAAAAAGTGTATGTATATCACACGTACACAACCACACTAGGCCCCAATTACTATTGTTTGTACCCCTAAAAGGCTAGATGAGGAGTAGGGGGAGTATGGAACAGGCAGCACCCTCAAACCTTCAGAAGTATGAGATTGTGTTCACTGTACCCCACAAAGATTGAGTTCACTGCACCCCACAATGATTGTGTTCACTGCACCCCACAAAGATTGTGTTCACTGCACCTCACAAAGATTGTGTTCACTGTACCCCCCAAAGATTGTGTTCACTGCACCCCACAAAGATTCTGTTCACTGTACCCCACAAAGATTGTGTTCACTGCACCCCAAAAAGATTGTGTTCACTGCACCCCAAAAAGGATGTTGTTCACTGCACCCCAAAAAGGATGTTGTTCACTCCACCCCAAAAAGATTGTGTTCACTGCACCCCACAAAGATTGTGTTCACTGCACCCCAAAAAGATTGTGTTCACTGCACCCCAAAAATGATTTTGTTCACTGCACCCCAAAAAGGATTTTGTTCACTGCACCCCAAAAAGGATGTTGTTCACTCCACCCCAAAAAGATTGTGTTCACTGCACCCCAAAAAGATTGTGTTCACTGCACCCCACAAAGGATTTTGTTCACTGCACCCCAAAAAGATTGTGTTCACTGCACCCCAAAAAGGATGTTGTTCACTGCACCCCAAAAAGGATTTTGTTCACTGCACCCCAAAAAGATTGTGTTCACTGCACCCCACAAAGGATTTTGTTCACTGCACCCCACAAAGATTGTGTTCACTGCACACCAAAAAGGATTGTGTTCACTGCACCCCAAAAAGATTTTGTTCACTGCACCCCAAAAAGATTGTGTTCACTGCAGCCCAAAAAGATTGTGTTCACTGCAGCCCAAAAAGATTGTGTTCACTGCAGCCCAAAAAGATTGTGTTCACTGCAGCCCAAAAAGATTGTGTTCACTGCAGCTCACACACAGAAAAATGGATGTGGATCACTGACACCTGCCTATCTCCAATCCCACACCACACAGCAATATCGATTGTAGTTTGTAGAACACAGTTTCCCTAAAATTCAGCAGACTCTGTCCCTAACAGGATTGAGAAGAGATCGTAGATCAGGATTGAGTGCAGACCCCACCCCCCACACAGCAATATCGATTGTAGTTTGTAGAAGACACTGACCCTATAATTCAGCAGACTCTATCCCTAAAATGCCTACAACTCGCCCTGCCTAAACACTCCGACCTGTCCCTCAATTCTATCCGGACACAAATGGTTTTTTCCTGCCTATCTTTCCCTAATCAGCAGCCAGCACGTTGATGTGTGCTCTGTCCCTGAATCTAAGCAGCATAATGACGCCGCTGCGGCTGCCTCGAACTTATAAAGACTTGGTCACATGCTTCAGACGGCCAATCACAGCTACTGAGACATTTGCAGGCATGGCTGGGATGGCTTAAGGCACACCAGTTAAACGATTGTTGATTGGCTGTTGAAAGCCCGCCATGAAAAGAGCGCCAAAGCATGCAAAACCCGGAAATAAAACGACCGAACACGGATTTTTACCCGAACATACAGTAAAGTGTCCGTGTCCGTGTTCGGGTACAAAAAATCCAATTATTCGGTACGAACACGAATAATACAGTCCGTGTTCGCTCAACACTACTCAGAATCTCAAACAAATAAATGAATAAATAAATAAATAATGTTTTCAACATTTTTTAACTCTGCCGTGGCCGGTCCCAAGCCCGTGCTATGAAAAGAGGAGGGTCAGATGTTGGGACAAGCAAACCAGCTCTGTAAAAACTATTTGCTACTGCGGTCAGGGAGGGCCTTGGAAAAGCTCATTGGGATTCCTCAGGATCTCAAACAAATAAATGAATAAATAAATAATGTTTTCAACATTTTTTTAACTCTGCCGTGGCCGGTCCCAAGCCCGTGCTGTGAAAAAAGGAGGGTCAGATGCTGGGACAAGCAAACCAGCTCTGTAAAAACTATTTGCTACTGTGGTCAGGGAGGGCCTTGGAAAAGCTCATTGGGATTCCTCAGGATCTCAAACAAATAAATGAATAAATAAATAATGTTTTCAACATTTTTTTAACTCTGCCGTGGCTGGTCCCAAGCCCGTGCTGTGAAAAGAAGAGGGTCAGATGCTGGGACAAGCAAACCAGCTCTGTAAAAAAAACGATTTGCTACTGCGGTCAGGGAGGGCCTTGGAAAAGCTCATTGGGATTCCTCAGAATCTCAAACAAATAAATGAATAAATAAATAAATAATGTTTTCAACATTTTTTAACTCTGCCGTGGCCGGTCCCAAGCCCGTGCTGTGAAAAGAGGAGGGTCAGATGCTGGGACAAGCAAACCAGCTCTGTAAAAAAAACTATTTGCTACTGCGGTCAGGGAGGGCCTTGGAAAAGCTCATTGGGATTCCTCAGAATCTCAAACAAATAAATGAATAAATAAATAAATAATGTTTTCAACATTTTTTAACTCTGCCGTGGCCGGTCCCAAGCCCGTGCTGTGAAAAGAGGAGGGTCAGATGTTGGGACAAGCAAACCAGCTCTGTAAAAACTATTTGCTACTGCGGTCAGGGAGGGCCTTGGAAAAGCTCATTGGGATTCCTCAGGATCTCAAACAAATAAATGAATAAATAAATAATGTTTTCAACATTTTTTTAACTCTGCCGTGGCCGGTCCCAAGCCCGTGCTGTGAAAAGAGGAGGGTCAGATGCTGGGACAGGCAAACCAGCTCTGTAAAAACTATTTTCTACTGAGGTCAGGAAGGGCCTTGGAAAAGCTCATTGGGATTCCTCAGGATCTCAAACAAATAAATGAATAAATAAATAAATAATGTTTTCAACATTTTTTAACTCTGCCGTCGCCGGTCCCAAGCCCGTGCTGTGAAAAGAGGAGGGTCAGATGCTGGGACAAGCAAACCAGCTCTGTAAAAACTATTTGCTACTGTGGTCAGGGAGGGCCTTGGAAAAGCTCATTGGGATTCCTCAGGATCTCAAACAAATAAATGAATAAATAAATAATGTTTTCAACATTTTTTTAACTCTGCCGTGGCCGGTCCCAAGCCCGTGCTGTGAAAAGAAGAGGGTCAGATGCTGGGACAAGCAAACCAGCTCTGTAAAAAAAACTATTTGCTACTGCAGTCAGGGAGGGCCTTGGAAAAGCTCATTGGGATTCATCAGGATCTCAAACAAATAAATGAATAAATAAATAAATAATGTTTTCAACATTTTTTAACTCTGCCGTGGCCGGTCCCAAGCCCGTGCTGTGAAAAGAGGAGGGTCAGATGCTGGGACAAGCAAACCAGCTCTGTAAAAACTATTTTCTACTGAGGTCAGGGAGTGCCTTGGAAAAGCTCATTGGGATTCCTCAGGATCTCAAACAAATAAATGAATAAATAAATAAATAATGTTTTCAACATTTTTTAACTCTGCCGTCGCCGGTCCCAAGCCCGTGCTGTGAAAAGAGGAGGGTCAGATGCTGGGACAAGCAAACCAGCTCTGTAAAAACTATTTGCTACTGCGGTCAGGGAGGGCCTTGGAAAAGCTCATTGGGATTCCTCAGGATCTCAAACAAATAAATGAATAAATAAATAATGTTTTCAACATTTTTTAACTCTGCCATGGCCGGTTCCAAGCCCGTGCTGTGAATAGAGGAGGGTCAGATGCTGGGACAAGCAAACCAGCTCTGTAAAAACTATTTACTACTGCGGTCAGGGAGGGCCTTGGAAAAGCTCATTGGGATTCCTCAGGATCTCAAACAAATAAATGAATAAATAAATAAATAATGTTTTCAACATTTTTTTAACTCTGCCGTGGCCGGTCCCAAGCCCGTGCTGTGAAAAAAGGAGGGTCAGATGCTGGGACAAGCAAACCAGCTCTGTAAAAACTATTTGCTACTGCGGTCAGGGAGGGCCTTGGAAAAGCTCATTGGGATTCCTCAGGATCTCAAACAAATAAATGAATAAATAAATAATGTTTTCAACATTTTTTTAACTCTGCCGTGGCTGGTCCCAAGCCCGTGCTGTGAAAAGAAGAGGGTCAGATGCTGGGACAAGCAAACCAGCTCTGTAAAAAAAATGATTTGCTACTGCGGTCAGGGAGGGCCTTGGAAAAGCTCATTGGGATTCCTCAGAATCTCAAACAAATAAATGAATAAATAAATAAATAATGTTTTCAACATTTTTTTAACTCTGCCGTGGCCGGTCCCAAGCCCGTGCTGTGAAAAGAGGAGGGTCAGATGCTGGGACAAGCAAACCAGCTCTGTAAAAAAAACTATTTGCTACTGCGGTCAGGGAGGGCCTTGGAAAAGCTCATTGGGATTCCTCAGAATCTCAAACAAATAAATGAATAAATAAATAAATAATGTTTTCAACATATTTTAACTCTGCCGTGGCCAGTCCCATGCCCGTGCTGTGAAAAGAGGAGGGTCAGATGTTGGGACAAGCAAAATAGCTCTGTAAAAACTATTTGCTACTGCGGTCAGGGAGGGCCTTGGAAAAGCTCATTGGGATTCCTCAGGATCTCAAAACAAATAAATGAATAAATAAATAAATAATGTTTTCAACATTTTTTAACTCTGCCGTCGCCGGTCCCAAGCCCGTGCTGTGAAAAGAGGAGGGTCAGATGCTGGGACAAGCAAACCAGCTCTGTAAAAACTATTTGCTACTGCGGTCAGGGAGGGCCTTGGAAAAGCTCATTGGGATTCCTCAGGATCTCAAACAAATAAATTATTAAATAAATAAATAATGTTTTCAACATTTTTTAACTCTGCCGTGGCCGGTCCCAAGCCCGTGCTGTGAAAAGAGGAGGGTCAGATGCTGGGACACGGAAACCAGCTCTGTAAAAACTATTTGCTACTGCGGTCAGGGAGGGTTCTTGGAAAAGCTCATTGGGATTCCTCAGGATCTCAAACAAATAAATGAATAAATAAATAATGTTTTCAACATTTTTTAACTCTGCCATGGCCGGTCCCAAGCCCGTGCTGTGAATAGAGGAGGGTCAGATGCTGGTACAAGCAAACCAGCTCTGTAAAAACTATTTGATACTGCAGTCAGGGAGGGCCTTGGAAAAGCTCATTGGGATTCCTCAGGATCTCAAACAAATAAATGAATAAATAAATAAATAATGTTTTCAACATTTTTTAACTCTGCCGTGGCCGGTCCCAAGCCCGTGCTGTGAAAAGAGGAGGGTCAGATGCTGGTACAAGCAAACCAGCTCTTTAAAAACTATTTGCTAGTGCAGTCAGGGAGGGCCTTGGAAAAGCTCATTGGGATTCCTCATGATCTCAAACAAATAAATGAATAAATAAATAATGTTTTCAACATTTTTTTTAACTCTGCCGTGGTCTGTCCCAAGCCCGAGCTGTGAAAAGAGGAGGGTCAGATGCTGGGACAAGCAAACCAGCTCTGTAAAAACTATTTGCTACTGCGGTCAGGGAGGGCCTTGGAAAAGCTCATTGGGAATCCTCAGGATCTCAAACAAATAAATGAATAAATAAATAAATAATGTTTTCAACATTTTTTAACTCTGCCGTGGCCGGTCCCAAGCCCGTGCTGTGAAAAGAGGAGGGTCAGATGCTGGGACAAGCAAACCAGCTCTGTAAAAACTATTTGCTGCTGAGGTCAGGGAGGGCCTTGGAAAAGCTCATTGGGATTCCTCAGGATCTCAAACAAATAAATGAATAAATAAATAATGTTTTCAACATTTTTTTAACTCTGCCGTGGCCGGTCCCAAGCCCGTGCTGTGAAAAGAGGAGGGTCAGATGCTGGGACAAGCAAACCAGCTCTGTAAAAACTATTTGCTACTGCGGTCAGGGAGGGCCTTGGAAAAGCTCATTGGGATTCCTCAGGATCTCAAACAAATAAACGAATAAATAAATAAATAATGTTTTCAACATTTTTTTAACTTTGCGTAGCCGGTCCCAAGCCCGTGCTGTGAAAAGAGGAGGGTCAGATGCTGGGACAAGCAAACCAGCTCTGTAAAAACTATTTGCTAGTGCAGTCAGGGAGGGCCTTGGAAAAGCTCATTGTGATTCCTCATGATCTCAAACAAATAAATGAATAAATAAATAATGTTTTCAACATTTTTTTTAACTCTGCCGTGGTCGGTTACAAGCCCGTACTGTGAAAAGAGGAGGGTCAGATGCTGGGACAAGCAAACCAGCTCTGTAAAAAAAACTATTTGCTACTGCGGTCAGGGAGGGCCTTGGAAAAGCTCATTGGGATTCCTCAGAATCTCAAACAAATAAATGAATAAATAAATAAATAATGTTTTCAACATTTTTTAACTCTGCCGTGGCCGGTCCCAAGCCCGTGCTGTGAAAAGAGGAGGGTCAGATGTTGGGACAAGCAAACCAGCTCTGTAAAAACTATTTGCTACTGCGGTCAGGGAGGGCCTTGGAAAAGCTCATTGGGATTCCTCAGGATCTCAAACAAATAAATGAATAAATAAATAATGTTTTCAACATTTTTTTAACTCTGCCGTGGCCGGTCCCAAGCCCGTGCTGTGAAAAGAGGAGGGTCAGATGCTGGGACAGGCAAACTAGCTCTGTAAAAACTATTTTCTACTGAGGTCAGGAAGGGCCTTGGAAAAGCTCATTGGGATTCCTCAGGATCTCAAACAAATAAATGAATAAATAAATAAATAATGTTTTCAACATTTTTTAACTCTGCCGTCACCGGTCCCAAGCCCGTGCTGTGAAAAGAGGAGGGTCAGATGCTGGGACAAGCAAACCAGCTCTGTAAAAACTATTTGCTACTGCGGTCAGGGAGGGCCTTGGAAAAGCTCATTGGGATTCCTCAGGATCTCAAACAAATAAATGAATAAATAAATAATGTTTTCAACATTTTTTTAACTCTGCCGTGGCCGGTCCCAAGCCCGTGCTGTGAAAAGAAGAGGGTCAGATGCTGGGACAAGCAAACCAGCTCTGTAAAAAAAACTATTTGCTACTGCAGTCAGGGAGGGCCTTGGAAAAGCTCATTGGGATTCCTCAGGATCTCAAACAAATAAATGAATAAATAAATAAATAATGTTTTCAACATTTTTTAACTCTGCCGTGGCCGGTCCCAAGCCCGTGCTGTGAAAAGAGGAGGGTCAGATGCTGGGACAAGCAAACCAGCTCTGTAAAAACTATTTTCTACTGAGGTCAGGGAGTGCCTTGGAAAAGCTCATTGGGATTCCTCAGGATCTCAAACAAATAAATAAATGAATAAATAAATAATGTTTTCAACATTTTTTTAACTCTGCCGTGGCTGGTCCCAAGCCCGTGCTGTGAAAAGAGGAGGGTCAGATTCTGGGACAGGCAAACCAGCTCTGTAAAAACTATTTTCTACTGAGGTCAGGAAGGGCCTTGGAAAAGCTCATTAGGATTCCTCAGGATCTCAAACAAATAAATGAATAAATAAATAAATAATGTTTTCAACATTTTTTAACTCTGCCGTGGCCGGTCCCAAGCCCGTGCTGTGAAAAGAGGAGGGTCAGATGCTGGGACAAGCAAACCAGCTCTGTAAAAACTATTTGCTGCTGAGGTCAGGGAGGGCCTTGGAAAAGCTCATTGGGATTCCTCAGGATCTCAAACAAATAAATGAATAAATAAATAATGTTTTCAACATTTTTTTAACTCTGCCGTGGCCGGTCCCAAGCCCGTGCTGTGAAAAGAGGAGGGTCAGATGCTGGGACAAGCAAACCAGCTCTGTAAAAACTATTTGCTACTGCGGTCAGGGAGGGTCTTGGAAAAGCTCATTGGGATTCCTCAGGATCTCAAACAAATAAACGAATAAATAAATAAATAATGTTTTCAACATTTTTTTAACTCTGCCGTGGCCGGTCCCAAGCCTGTGCTGTGAAAAGAGGAGGGTCAGATGCTGGGACAAGCAAACCAGCTCTGTAAAAACTATTTGCTACTGCGGTCAGGGAGGGCCTTGGAAAAGCTCATTGGGATTCCTCAGGATCTCAAACAAATAAACGAATAAATAAATAAATAATGTTTTCAACATTTTTTTAACTTTGCGTAGCCGGTCCCAAGCCCGTGCTGTGAAAAGAGGAGGGTCAGATGCTGGGACAAGCAAACCAGCTCTGTAAAAACTATTTGCTAGTGCAGTCAGGGAGGGCCTTGGAAAAGCTCATTGTGATTCCTCATGATCTCAAACAAATAAATGAATAAATAAATAATGTTTTCAACATTTTTTTTAACTCTGCCGTGGTCGGTCACAAGCCCGTACTGTGAAAAGAGGAGGGTCAGATGCTGGGACAAGCAAACCAGCTCTGTAAAAAAAACTATTTGCTACTGCGGTCAGGGAGGGCCTTGGAAAAGCTCATTGGGATTCCTCAGAATCTCAAACAAATAAATGAATAAATAAATAAATAATGTTTTCAACATTTTTTAACTCTGCCGTGGCCGGTCCCAAGCCCGTGCTGTGAAAAGAGGAGGGTCAGATGCTGGGACAGGCAAACCAGCTCTGTAAAAACTATTTGCTACTGCGGTCAGGGAGGGCCTTGGAAAAGCTCATTGGGATTCCTCAGGATCTCAAACAAATAAATGAATAAATAAATAATGTTTTCAACATTTTTTTAACTCTGCCGTGGCCGGTCCCAAGCCCGTGCTGTGAAAAGAGGAGGGTCAGATGCTGGGACAGGCAAACCAGCTCTGTAAAAACTATTTTCTACTGAGGTCAGGAAGGGCCTTGGAAAAGCTCATTGGGATTCCTCAGGATCTCAAACAAATAAATGAATAAATATATAAATAATGTTTTCAACATTTTTTAACTCTGCCGTCGCCGGTCCCAAGCCCGTGCTGTGAAAAGAGGAGGGTCAGATGCTGGGACAAGCAAACCAGCTCTGTAAAAACTATTTGCTACTGCGGTCAGGGAGGGCCTTGGAAAAGCTCATTGGGATTCCTCAGGATCTCAAACAAATAAATGAATAAATAAATAATGTTTTCAACATTTTTTTAACTCTGCCGTGGCCGGTCCCAAGCCCGTGCTGTGAAAAGAAGAGGGTCAGATGCTGGGACAAGCAAACCAGCTCTGTAAAAAAAACTATTTGCTACTGCAGTCAGGGAGGGCCTTGGAAAAGCTCATTGGGATTCCTCAGGATCTCAAACAAATAAATGAATAAATAAATAAATAATGTTTTCAACATTTTTTAACTCTGCCGTGGCCGGTCCCAAGCCCGTGCTGTGAAAAGAGGAGGGTCAGATGCTGGGACAAGCAAACCAGCTCTGTAAAAACTATTTTCTACTGAGGTCAGGGAGTGCCTTGGAAAAGCTCATTGGGATTCCTCAGGATCTCAAACAAATAAATAAATGAATAAATAAATAATGTTTTCAACATTTTTTTAACTCTGCCGTGGCTGGTCCCAAGCCCGTGCTGTGAAAAGAGGAGGGTCAGATTCTGGGACAGGCAAACCAGCTCTGTAAAAACTATTTTCTACTGAGGTCAGGAAGGGCCTTGGAAAAGCTCATTAGGATTCCTCAGGATCTCAAACAAATAATTGAATAAATAAATAAATAATGTTTTCAACATTTTTTAACTCTGCCGTGGCCGGTCCCAAGCCCGTGCTGTGAAAAGAGGAGGGTCAGATGCTGGGACAAGCAAACCAGCTCTGTAAAAACTATTTGCTGCTGAGGTCAGGGAGGGCCTTGGAAAAGCTCATTGGGATTCCTCAGGATCTCAAACAAATAAATGAATAAATAAATAATGTTTTCAACATTTTTTTAACTCTGCCGTGGCCGGTCCCAAGCCCGTGCTGTGAAAAGAGGAGGGTCAGATGCTGGGACAAGCAAACCAGCTCTGTAAAAACTATTTGCTACTGCGGTCAGGGAGGGTCTTGGAAAAGCTCATTGGGATTCCTCAGGATCTCAAACAAATAAACGAATAAATAAATAAATAATGTTTTCAACATTTTTTTAACTCTGCCGTGGCCGGTCCCAAGCCCGTGCTGTGAAAAGAGGAGGGTCAGATGCTGGGACAAGCAAACCAGCTCTGTAAAAACTATTTGCTAGTGCAGTCAGGGAGGGCCTTGGAAAAGCTCATTGTGATTCCTCATGATCTCAAACAAATAAATGAATAAATAAATAATGTTTTCAACATTTTTTTTAACTCTGCCGTGGTCGGTCACAAGCCTGTACTGTGAAAAGAGGAGGGTCAGATGCTGGGACAAGCAAACCAGCTCTGTAAAATCTATTTGCTACTGCGGTCAGGGAGGGCCTTGGAAAAGCTCATTGGGATTCCTCAGGATCTCAAACAAATAAATTAATAAATAAATAATGTTTTCAACATTTTTTTAACTCTGCCGTGGCCGGTCCCAAGCCCGTGCTGTGAAAAGAAGAGGGTCAGATGCTGGGACAAGCAAACCAGCTCTGTAAAAAAAACTATTTGCTACTGCAGTCAGGGAGGGCCTTGGAAAAGCTCATTGGGATTCCTCAGGATCTCAAACAAATAAATGAATAAATAAATAAATAATGTTTTCAACATTTTTTAACTCTGCCGTGGCCGGTCCCAAGCCCGTGCTGTGAAAAGAGGAGGGTCAGATGCTGGGACAAGCAAACCAGCTCTGTAAAAACTATTTTCTACTGAGGTCAGGGAGTGCCTTGGAAAAGCTCATTGGGATTCCTCAGGATCTCAAACAAATAAATGAATAAATAAATAAATAATGTTTTCAACATTTTTTAACTCTGCCGTCACCGGTCCCAAGCCCATGCTGTGAAAAGAGGAGGGTTAGATGCTGGGACAAGGAAACCAGCACTGTAAAAACTATTTGCTACTGCGGTCAGGGAGGGCCTTGGAAAAGCTCATTGGGATTCCTCAGGATCTCAAACAAATAAATGAATAAGTAAATAATGTTTTCAACATTTTTTAACTCTGCCATGGCCGGTCCCAAGCCCGTGCTGTGAATAGAGGAGGGTCAGATGCTGGGACAAGCAAACCAGCTCTGTAAAAACTATTTGCTACTGCGGTCAGGGAGGGCCTTGGAAAAGCTCATTGGGATTCCTCAGGATCTCAAACAAATAAATGAATAAATAAATAAATAATGTTTTCAACATTTTTTTAACTCTGCCGTGGCCGGTCCCAAGCCCGTGCTGTGAAAAAAGGAGGGTCAGATGCTGGGACAAGCAAACCAGCTCTGTAAAAACTATTTGCTACTGCGGTCAGGGAGGGCCTTGGAAAAGCTCATTGGGATTCCTCAGGATCTCAAACAAATAAATGAATAAATAAATAATGTTTTCAACATTTTTTTAACTCTGCCTTGGCCGGTCCCAAGCCCGTGCTGTGAAAAGAAGAGGGTGAGATGCTGGGACAAGCAAACCAGCTCTGTAAAAAAAACTATTTGCTACTGCGGTCAGGGAGGGCCTTGGAAAAGCTCATTGGGATTCCTCAGAATCTCAAACAAATAAATGAATAAATAAATAAATAATGTTTTCAACATTTTTTAACTCTGCCGTGGCCGGTCCCAAGCCCGTGCTGTGAAAAGAGGAGGGTCAGATGTTGGGACAAGCAAACCAGCTCTGTAAAAACTATTTGCTAGTGCAGTCAGGGAGGGCCTTGGAAAAGCTCATTGGGATTCCTCAGGATCTCAAACAAATAAATGAATAAATAAATAAATAATGTTTTCAACATTTTTTAACTCTGCCGTCGCCGGTCCCAAGCCCGTGCTGTGAAAAGAGGAGGGTCAGATGCTGGGACAAGCAAACCAGCTCTGTAAAAACTATTTGCTACTGCGGTCAGGGAGGGCCTTGGAAAAGCTCATTGGGATTCCTCAGGATCTCAAACAAATAAATGAATAAATAAATAATGTTTTCAACATTTTTTTAACTCTGCCGTGGCCGGTCCCAAGCCCGTGCTGTGAAAAGAAGAGGGTCAGATGCTGGGACAAGCAAACCAGCTCTGTAAAAAAAACTATTTGCTACTGCAGTCAGGGAGGGCCTTGGAAAAGCTCATTGGGATTCATCAGGATCTCAAACAAATAAATGAATAAATAAATAAATAATGTTTTCAACATTTTTTAACTCTGCCGTGGCCGGTCCCAAGCCCGTGCTGTGAAAAGAGGAGGGTCAGATGTTGGGACAAGCAAACCAGCTCTGTAAAAACTATTTGCTACTGCGGTCAGGGAGGGCCTTGGAAAAGCTCATTGGGATTCCTCAGGATCTCAAAAAATAAATGAATAAATAAATAATGTTTTCAACATTTTTTAACTCTGCCATGGCCGGTCCCAAGCCCGTGCTGTGAATAGAGGAGGGTCAGATGCTGGGACAAGCAAACCAGCTCTGTAAAAACTATTTACTACTGCGGTCAGGGAGGGCCTTGGAAAAGCTCATTGGGATTCCTCAGGATCTCAAACAAATAAATGAATAAATAAATAAATAATGTTTTCAACATTTTTTTAACTCTGCCGTGGCCGGTCCCAAGCCCGTACTGTGAAAAAAGGAGGGTCAGATGCTGGGACAAGCAAACCAGCTCTGTAAAAACTATTTGCTACTGCGGTCAGGGAGGGCCTTGGAAAAGCTCATTGGGATTCCTCAGGATCTCAAACAAATAAATGAATAAATAAATAATGTTTTTTTAACATTTTTTTAACTCTGCCGTGGCTGGTCCCAAGCCCGTGCTGTGAAAAGAAGAGGGTCAGATGCTGGGACAAGCAAACCAGCTCTGTAAAAAAAATGATTTGCTACTGCGGTCAGGGAGGGCCTTGGAAAAGCTCATTGGGATTCCTCAGAATCTCAAACAAATAAATGAATAAATAAATAAATAATGTTTTCAACATTTTTTAACTCTGCCGTGGCCGGTCCCAAGCCCGTGCTGTGAAAAGAGGAGGGTCAGATGCTGGGACAAGCAAACCAGCTCTGTAAAAAAAACTATTTGCTACTGCGGTCAGGGAGGGCCTTGGAAAAGCTCATTGGGATTCCTCAGAATCTCAAACAAATAAATGAATAAATAAATAAATAATGTTTTCAACATTTTTTAACTCTGCCGTCGCCGGTCCCAAGCCCGTGCTGTGAAAAGAGGAGGGTCAGATGCTGGGACAAGCAAACCAGCTCTGTAAAAACTATTTGCTACTGCGGTCAGGGAGGGCCTTGGAAAAGCTCATTGGGATTCCTCAGGATCTCAAACAAATAAATTATTAAATAAATAAATAATGTTTTCAACATTTTTTAACTCTGCCGTGGCCGGTCCCAAGCCCGTGCTGTGAAAAGAGGAGGGTCAGATGCTGGGACAAGGAAACCAGCTCTGTAAAAACTATTTGCTACTGCGGTCAGGGAGGGCCTTGGAAAAGCTCATTGGGATTCCTCAGGATCTCAAACAAATAAATGAATAAATAAATAATGTTTTCAACATTTTTTAACTCTGCCATGGCCGGTCCCAAGCCCGTGCTGTGAATAGAGGAGAGTCAGATGCTGGTACAAGCAAACCAGCTCTGTAAAAACTATTTGATACTGCAGTCAGGGAGGGCCTTGGAAAAGCTCATTGGGATTCCTCAGGATCTCAAACAAATAAATGAATAAATAAATAAATAATGTTTTCAACATTTTTTAACTCTGCCGTGGCCGGTCCCAAGCCCGTGCTGTGAAAAGAGGAGGGTCAGATGCTGGTACAAGCAAACCAGCTCTTTAAAAACTATTTGCTAGTGCAGTCAGGGAGGGCCTTGGAAAAGCTCATTGGGATTCCTCATGATCTCAAACAAATAAATGAATAAATAAATAATGTTTTCAACATTTTTTTTAACTCTGCCGTGGTCTGTCCCAAGCCCGAGCTGTGAAAAGAGGAGGGTCAGATGCTGGGACAAGCAAACCAGTTCTGTAAAAACTATTTGCTACTGCGGTCAGGGAGGGCCTTGGAAAAGCTCATTGGGAATCCTCAGGATCTCAAACAAATAAATGAATAAATAAATAAATAATGTTTTCAACATTTTTTAACTCTGCCGTGGCCGGTCCCAAGCCCGTGCTGTGAAAAGAGGAGGGTCAGATGCTGGGACAAGCAAACCAGCTCTGTAAAAACTATTTGCTGCTGAGGTTAGGGAGGGCCTTGGAAAAGCTCATTGGGATTCCTCAGGATCTCAAACAAATAAATGAATAAATAAAAAATGTTTTCAACATTTTTTTAACTCTGCCGTGGCCGGTCCCAAGCCCGTGCTGTGAAAAGAGGAGGGTCAGATGCTGGGACAAGCAAACCAGCTCTGTAAAAACTATTTGCTACTGCGGTCAGGGAGGGCCTTGGAAAAGCTCATTGGGATTCCTCAGGATCTCAAACAAATAAACGAATAAATAAATAAATAATGTTTTCAACATTTTTTTAACTCTGCGTAGCCGGTCCCAAGCCCGTGCTGTGAAAAGGGGAGGGTCAGATGCTGGGACAAGCAAACCAGCTCTGTAAAAACTATTTGCTAGTGCAGTCAGGGAGGGCCTTGGAAAAGCTCATTGTGATTCCTCATGATCTCAAACAAATAAATGAATAAATAAATAATGTTTTCAACATTTTTTTTAACTCTGCGTAGCCGGTCCCAAGCCCGTGCTGTGAAAAGAGGAGGGTCAGATGCTGGGACAAGCAAACCAGCTCTGTAAAAACTATTTGCTACTGCGGTCAGGGAGGGCCTTGGAAAAGCTCATTGGGATTCCTCAGGATCTCAAAACAAATAAATGAATAAATAAATAAATAATGTTTTCAACATTTTTTAACTCTGCCGTCGCCGGTCCCAAGCCCGTGCTGTGAAAAGAGGAGGGTCAGATGCTGGGACAAGCAAACCAGCTCTGTAAAAACTATTTGCTACTGCGGTCAGGGAGGGCCTTGGAAAAGCTCATTGGGATTCCTCAGGATCTCAAACAAATAAATTATTAAATAAATAAATAATGTTTTCAACATTTTTTAACTCTGCCGTGGCCGGTCCCAAGCCCGTGCTGTGAAAAGAGGAGGGTCAGATGCTGGGACAAGGAAACCAGCTCTGTAAAAACTATTTGCTACTGCGGTCAGGGAGGGCCTTGGAAAAGCTCATTGGGATTCCTCAGGATCTCAAACAAATAAATGAATAAATAAATAAATAATGTTTTCAACATTTTTTAACTCTGCCGTGGCCGGTCCCAAGCCCGTGCTGTGAAAAGAGGAGGGTCAGATGCTGGTACAAGCAAACCAGCTCTTTAAAAACTATTTGCTAGTGCAGTCAGGGAGGGCCTTGGAAAAGCTCATTGGGATTCCTCATGATCTCAAACAAATAAATGAATAAATAAATAATGTTTTCAACATTTTTTTTAACTCTGCCGTGGTCTGTCCCAAGCCCGAGCTGTGAAAAGAGGAGGGTCAGATGCTGGGACAAGCAAACCAGCTCTGTAAAAACTATTTGCTACTGCGGTCAGGGAGGGCCTTGGAAAAGCTCATTGGGAATCCTCAGGATCTCAAACAAATAAATGAATAAATAAATAAATAATGTTTTCAACATTTTTTAACTCTGCCGTGGCCGGTCCCAAGCCCGTGCTGTGAAAAGAGGAGGGTCAGATGCTGGGACAAGCAAACCAGCTCTGTAAAAAACTATTTGCTGCTGAGGTCAGGGAGGGCCTTGGAAAAGCTCATTGGGATTCCTCAGGATCTCAAACAAATAAATGAATAAATAAATAATGTTTTCAACATTTTTTTAACTCTGCCATGGCCGGTCCCAAGCCCGTGCTGTGAAAAGAGGAGGGTCAGATGCTGGGACAAGCAAACCAGCTCTGTAAAAACTATTTGCTACTGCGGTCAGGGAGGGCCTTGGAAAAGCTCATTGGGATTCCTCAGGATCTCAAAACAAATAAATGAATAAATAAATAAATAATGTTTTTAACATTTTTTAACTCTGCCGTCGCCGGTCCCAAGCCCGTGCTGTGAAAAGAGGAGGGTCAGATGCTGGGACAAGCAAACCAGCTCTGTAAAAACTATTTGCTACTGCGGTCAGGGAGGGCCTTGGAAAAGCTCATTGGGATTCCTCAGGATCTCAAACAAATAAATTATTAAATAAATAAATAATGTTTTCAACATTTTTTAACTCTGCCGTGGCCGGTCCCAAGCCCGTGCTGTGAAAAGAGGAGGGTCAGATGCTGGGACAAGGAAACCAGCTCTGTAAAAACTATTTGCTACTGCGGTCAAGGAGGGCCTTGGAAAAGCTCATTGGGATTCCTCAGGATCTCAAACAAATAAATGAATAAATAAATAAATAATGTTTTCAACATTTTTTAACTCTGCCGTGGCCGGTCCCAAGCCCGTGCTGTGAAAAGAGGAGGGTCAGATGCTGGTACAAGCAAACCAGCTCTTTAAAAACTATTTGCTAGTGCAGTCAGGGAGGGCCTTGGAAAAGCTCATTGGGATTCCTCATGATCTCAAACAAATAAATGAATAAATAAATAATGTTTTCAACATTTTTTTTAACTCTGCCGTGGTCTGTCCCAAGCCCGAGCTGTGAAAAGAGGAGGGTCAGATGCTGGGACAAGCAAACCAGCTCTGTAAAAACTATTTGCTACTGCGGTCAGGGAGGGCCTTGGAAAAGCTCATTGGGAATCCTCAGGATCTCAAACAAATAAATGAATAAATAAATAAATAATGTTTTCAACATTTTTTAACTCTGCCGTGGCCGGTCCCAAGCCCGTGCTGTGAAAAGAGGAGGGTCAGATGCTGGGACAAGCAAACCAGCTCTGTAAAAAACTATTTGCTGCTGAGGTCAGGGAGGGCCTTGGAAAAGCTCATTGGGATTCCTCAGGATCTCAAACAAATAAATGAATAAATAAATAATGTTTTCAACATTTTTTTAACTCTGCCATGGCCGGTCCCAAGCCCGTGCTGTGAAAAGAGGAGGGTCAGATGCTGGGACAAGCAAACCAGCTCTGTAAAAACTATTTGCTACTGCGGTCAGGGAGGGCCTTGGAAAAGCTCATTGGGATTCCTCAGGATCTCAAACAAATAAACGAATAAATAAATAAATAATGTTTTCAACATTTTTTTAACTCTGCGTAGCCGGTCCCAAGCCCGTGCTGTGAAAAGAGGAGGGTCAGATGCTGGGACAAGCAAACCAGCTCTGTAAAAACTATTTGCTAGTGCAGTCAGGGAGGGCCTTGGAAAAGCTCATTGTGATTCCTCATGATCTCAAACAAATAAATGTATAAATAAATAATGTTTTCAACATTTTTTTAACTCTTCGTAGCCGGTCCCAAGCCCGTGCTGTGAAAAGAGGAGGGTCAGATGCTGGGACAAGCAAACCAGCTCTGTAAAAACTATTTGCTACTGCGGTCAGGGAGGGCCTTGGAAAAGCTCATTGGGATTCCTCAGGATCTCAAAACAAATAAATGAATAAATAAATAAATAATGTTTTCAACATTTTTTAACTCTGCTGTCGCCGGTCCCAAGCCCGTGCTGTGAAAAGAGGAGGGTCAGATGCTGGGACAAGCAAACCAGCTCTGTAAAAACTATTTGCTACTGCGGTCAGGGAGGGCCTTGGAAAAGCTCATTGGGATTCCTCAGGATCTCAAACAAATAAATTATTAAATAAATAAATAATGTTTTCAACATTTTTTAACTCTGCCGTGGCCGGTCCCAAGCCCGTGCTGTGAAAAGAGGAGGGTCAGATGCTGGGACAAGGAAACCAGCTCTGTAAAAACTATTTGCTACTGCGGTCAGGGAGGGCCTTGGAAAAGCTCATTGGGATTCCTCAGGATCTCAAACAAATAAATGAATAAATAAATAATGTTTTCAACATTTTTTAACTCTGCCATGGCCGGTCCCAAGCCCGTGCTGTGAATAGAGGAGGGTCAGATGCTGGTACAAGCAAACCAGCTCTGTAAAAACTATTTGATACTGCAGTCAGGGAGGGCCTTGGAAAAGCTCATTGGGATTCCTCAGGATCTCAAACAAATAAATGAATAAATAAATAAATAATGTTTTCAACATTTTTTAACTCTGCCGTGGCCGGTCCCAAGCCCGTGCTGTGAAAAGAGGAGGGTCAGATGCTGGTACAAGCAAACCAGCTCTTTAAAAACTATTTGCTAGTGCAGTCAGGGAGGGCCTTGGAAAAGCTCATTGGGATTCCTCATGATCTCAAACAAATAAATGAATAAATAAATAATGTTTTCAACATTTTTTTTAACTCTGCCGTGGTCTGTCCCAAGCCCGAGCTGTGAAAAGAGGAGGGTCAGATGCTGGGACAAGCAAACCAGCTCTGTAAAAACTATTTGCTACTGCGGTCAGGGAGGGCCTTGGAAAAGCTCATTGGGAATCCTCAGGATCTCAAACAAATAAATGAATAAATAAATAAATAATGTTTTCAACATTTTTTAACTCTGCCGTGGCCGGTCCCAAGCCCGTGCTGTGAAAAGAGGAGGGTCAGATGCTGGGACAAGCAAACCAGCTCTGTAAAAACTATTTGCTGCTGAGGTCAGGGAGGGCCTTGGAAAAGCTCATTGGGATTCCTCAGGATCTCAAACAAATAAATGAATAAATAAATAATGTTTTCAACATTTTTTTAACTCTGCCGTGGCCGGTCCCAAGCCCGTGCTGTGAAAAGAGGAGGGTCAGATGCTGGGACAAGCAAACCAGCTCTGTAAAAACTATTTGCTACTGCGGTCAGGGAGGGCCTTGGAAAAGCTCATTGGGATTCCTCAGGATCTCAAACAAATAAACGAATAAATAAATAAATAATGTTTTCAACATTTTTTTAACTCTGCGTAGCCGGTCCCAAGCCCGTGCTGTGAAAAGAGGAGGGTCAGATGCTGGGACAAGCAAACCAGCTCTGTAAAAACTATTTGCTAGTGCAGTCAGGGAGGGCCTTGGAAAAGCTCATTGTGATTCCTCATGATCTCAAACAAATAAATGAATAAATAAATAATGTTTTCAACATTTTTTTTAACTCTGCGTAGCCGGTCCCAAGCCCGTGCTGTGAAAAGAGGAGGGTCAGATGCTGGGACAAGCAAACCAGCTCTGTAAAAACTATTTGCTACTGCGGTCAGGGAGGGCCTTGGAAAAGCTCATTGGGATTCCTCAGGATCTCAAAACAAATAAATGAATAAATAAATAAATAATGTTTTCAACATTTTTTAACTCTGCGTAGCCGGTCCCAAGCCCGTGCTGTGAAAAGAGGAGGGTCAGATGCTGGGACAAGCAAACCAGCTCTGTAAAAACTATTTGCTACTGCGGTCAGGGAGGGCCTTGGAAAAGCTCATTGGGATTCCTCAGGATCTCAAACAAATAAATTATTAAATAAATAAATAATGTTTTCAACATTTTTTAACTCTGCCGTGGCCGGTCCCAAGCCCGTGCTGTGAAAAGAGGAGGGTCAGATGCTGGGACAAGGAAACCAGCTCTGTAAAAACTATTTGCTACTGCGGTCAGGGAGGGCCTTGGAAAAGCTCATTGGGATTCCTCAGGATCTCAAACAAATAAATGAATAAATAAATAATGTTTTCAACATTTTTTAACTCTGCCATGGCCGGTCCCAAGCCCGTGCTGTGAATAGAGGAGGGTCAGATGCTGGTACAAGCAAACCAGCTCTGTAAAAACTATTTGATACTGCAGTCAGGGAGGGCCTTGGAAAAGCTCATTGGGATTCCTCAGGATCTCAAACAAATAAATGAATAAATAAATAAATAATGTTTTCAACATTTTTTAACTCTGCCGTGGCCGGTCCCAAGCCCGTGCTGTGAAAAGAGGAGGGTCAGATGCTGGTACAAGCAAACCAGCTCTTTAAAAACTATTTGCTAGTGCAGTCAGGGAGGGCCTTGGAAAAGCTCATTGGGATTCCTCATGATCTCAAACAAATAAATGAATAAATACATAATGTTTTCAACATTTTTTTTAACTCTGCCGTGGTCTGTCCCAAGCCCGAGCTGTGAAAAGAGGAGGGTCAGATGCTGGGACAAGCAAACCAGCTCTGTAAAAACTATTTGCTACTGCGGTCAGGGAGGGCCTTGGAAAAGCTCATTGGGAATCCTCAGGATCTCAAACAAATAAATGAATAAATAAATAAATAATGTTTTCAACATTTTTTAACTCTGCCGTGGCCGGTCCCAAGCCCGTGCTGTGAAAAGAGGAGGGTCAGATGCTGGGACAAGCAAACCAGCTCTGTAAAAACTATTTGCTGCTGAGGTCAGGGAGGGCCTTGGAAAAGCTCATTGGGATTCCTCAGGATCTCAAACAAATAAATGAATAAATAAATAATGTTTTCAACATTTTTTTAACTCTGCCGTGGCCGGTCCCAAGCCCGTGCTGTGAAAAGAGGAGGGTCAGATGCTGGGACAAGCAAACCAGCTCTGTAAAAACTATTTGCTACTGCGGTCAGGGAGGGCCTTGGAAAAGCTCATTGGGATTCCTCAGGATCTCAAACAAATAAACGAATAAATAAATAAATAATGTTTTCAACATTTTTTTAACTCTGCGTAGCCGGTCCCAAGCCCGTGCTGTGAAAAGAGGAGGGTCAGATGCTGGGACAAGCAAACCAGCTCTGTAAAAACTATTTGCTAGTGCAGTCAGGGAGGGCCTTGGAAAAGCTCATTGTGATTCCTCATGATCTCAAACAAATAAATGAATAAATAAATAATGTTTTCAACATTTTTTTTAACTCTGCGTAGCCGGTCCCAAGCCCGTGCTGTGAAAAGAGGAGGGTCAGATGCTGGGACAAGCAAACCAGCTCTGTAAAAACTATTTGCTACTGCGGTCAGGGAGGGCCTTGGAAAAGCTCATTGGGATTCCTCAGGATCTCAAAACAAATAAATGAATAAATAAATAAATAATGTTTTCAACATTTTTTAACTCTGCCGTCGCCGGTCCCAAGCCCGTGCTGTGAAAAGAGGAGGGTCAGATGCTGGGACAAGCAAACCAGCTCTGTAAAAACTATTTGCTACTGCGGTCAGGGAGGGCCTTGGAAAAGCTCATTGGGATTCCTCAGGATCTCAAACAAATAAATGAATAAATAAATAATGTTTTCAACATTTTTTAACTCTGCCATGGCCGGTCCCAAGCCCGTGCTGTGAATAGAGGAGGGTCAGATGCTGGTACAAGCAAACCAGCTCTGTAAAAACTATTTGATACTGCAGTCAGGGAGGGCCTTGGAAAAGCTCATTGGGATTCCTCAGGATCTCAAACAAATAAATGAATAAATAAATAAATAATGTTTTCAACATTTTTTAACTCTGCCATGGCCGGTCCCAAGCCCGTGCTGTGAAAAGAGGAGGGTCAGATGCTGGTACAAGCAAACCAGCTCTTTAAAAACTATTTGCTAGTGCAGTCAGGGAGGGCCTTGGAAAAGCTCATTGGGATTCCTCATGATCTCAAACAAATAAATGAATAAATAAATAATGTTTTCAACATTTTTTTTAACTCTGCCGTGGTCTGTCCCAAGCCCGAGCTGTGAAAAGAGGAGGGTCAGATGCTGGGACAAGCAAACCAGCTCTGTAAAAACTATTTGCTACTGCGGTCAGGGAGGGCCTTGGAAAAGCTCATTGGGAATCCTCAGGATCTCAAACAAATAAATGAATAAATAAATAAATAATGTTTTCAACATTTTTTAACTCTGCCGTGGCCGGTCCCAAGCCCGTGCTGTGAAAAGAGGAGGGTCAGATGCTGGGACAAGCAAACCAGCTCTGTAAAAACTATTTGCTGCTGAGGTCAGGGAGGGCCTTGGAAAAGCTCATTGGGATTCCTCAGGATCTCAAACAAATAAATGAATAAATAAATAATGTTTTCAACATTTTTTAACTCTGCCATGGCCGGTCCCAAGCCCGTGCTCTGAATAGAGGAGGGTCAGATGCTGGGACAAGCAAACCAGCTCTGTAAAAACTATTTACTACTGCGGTCAGGGAGGGCCTTGGAAAAGCTCATTGGGATTCCTCAGGATCTCAAACAAATAAATGAATAAATAAATAAATAAAGTTTTCAACATTTTTTTAACTCTGCCGTGGCCGGTCCCAAGCCCGTGCTGTGAAAAGAAGAGGGTCAGATGCTGGGACAAGCAAACCAGCTCTGTAAAAAAAACGATTTGCTACTGCGGTCAGGGAGGGCCTTGGAAAAGCTCATTGGGATTCCTCAGAATCTCAAACAAATAAATGAATAAATAAATAAATAATGTTTTCAACATTTTTTAACTCTGCCGTGGCCGGTCCCAAGCCCGTGCTGTGAAAAGAGGAGGGTCAGATGCTGGGACAAGCAAACCAGCTCTGTAAAAAAAACTATTTGCTACTGCGGTCAGGGAGGGCCTTGGAAAAGCTCATTGGGATTCCTCAGGATCTCAAACAAATAAATGAATAAATAAATAAATAATGTTTTCAACATTTTTTAACTCTGCCGTCGCCGGTCCCAAGCCCGTGCTGTGAAAAGAGGAGGGTCAGATGCTGGGACAAGCAAACCAGCTCTGTAAAAACTATTTGCTACTGCGGTCAGGGAGGGCCTTGGAAAAGCTCATTGGGATTCCTCAGGATCTCAAAAAATAAATGAATAAATAAATAATGTTTTCAACATTTTTTAACTCTGCCATGGCCGGTCCCAAGCCCGTGCTGTGAATAGAGGAGGGTCAGATGCTGGGACAAGCAAACCAGCTCTGTAAAAACTATTTACTACTGCGGTCAGGGAGGGCCTTGGAAAAGCTCATTGGGATTCCTCAGGATCTCAAACAAATAAATGAATAAATAAATAAATAATGTTTTCAACATTTTTTTAACTCTGCCGTGGCCGGTCCCAAGCCCGTGCTGTGAAAAAAGGAGGGTCAGATGCTGGGACAAGCAAACCAGCTCTGTAAAAACTATTTGCTACTGCGGTCAGGGAGGACCTTGGAAAAGCTCATTGGGATTCCTCAGGATCTCAAACAAATAAATGAATAAATAAATAATGTTTTTTTTAACATTTTTTTAACTCTGCCGTGGCTGGTCCCAAGCCCGTGCTGTGAAAAGAAGAGGGTCAGATGCTGGGACAAGCAAACCAGCTCTGTAAAAAAATGATTTGCTACTGCGGTCAGGGAGGGCCTTGGAAAAGCTCATTGGGATTCCTCAGAATCTCAAACAAATAAATGAATAAATAAATAAATAATGTTTTCAACATTTTTTAACTCTGCCGTGGCCGGTCCCAAGCCCGTGCTGTGAAAAGAGGAGGGTCAGATGCTGGGACAAGCAAACCAGCTCTGTAAAAAAACTATTTGCTACTGCGGTCAGGGAGGGCCTTGGAAAAGCTCATTGGGATTCCTCAGAATCTCAAACAAATAAATGAATAAATAAATAAATAATGTTTTCAACATATTTTAACTCTGCCGTGGCCGGTCCCAAGCCCGTGCTGTGAAAAGAGGAGGGTCAGATGTTGGGACGAGCAAACCAGCTCTGTAAAAACTATTTGCTACTGCGGTCAGGGAGGGCCTTGGAAAAGCTCATTGGGATTCCTCAGGATCTCAAACAAATAAATGAATAAATAAATAAATAATGTTTTCAACATTTTTTAACTCTGCCGTCGCCGGTCCCAAGCCCGTGCTGTGAAAAGAGGAGGGTCAGATGCTGGGACAAGCAAACCAGCTCTGTAAAAACTATTTGCTACTGCGGTCAGGGAGGGCCTTGGAAAAGCTCATTGGGATTCCTCAGGATCTCAAACAAATAAATTATTAAATAAATAAATAATGTTTTCAACATTTTTTAACTCTGCCGTGGCCGGTCCCAAGCCCGTGCTGTGAAAAGAGGAGGGTCAGATGCTGGGACAAGGAAACCAGCTCTGTAAAAACTATTTGCTACTGCGGTCAGGGAGGGCCTTGGAAAAGCTCATTGGGATTCCTCAGGATCTCAAACAAATAAATGAATAAATAAATAATGTTTTCAACATTTTTTAACTCTGCCATGGCCGGTCCCAAGCCCGTGCTGTGAATAGAGGAGGGTCAGATGCTGGTACAAGCAAACCAGCTCTGTAAAAACTATTTGATACTGCAGTCAGGGAGGGCCTTGGAAAAGCTCATTGGGATTCCTCAGGATCTCAAACAAATAAATGAATAAATAAATAAATAATGTTTTCAACATTTTTTAACTCTGCCGTGGCCGGTCCCAAGCCCGTGCTGTGAAAAGAGGAGGGTCAGATGCTGGTACAAGCAAACCAGCTCTTTAAAAACTATTTGCTAGTGCAGTCAGGGAGGGCCTTGGAAAAGCTCATTGGGATTCCTCATGATCTCAAACAAATAAATGAATAAATAAATAATGTTTTCAACATTTTTTTTAACTCTGCCGTGGTCTGTCCCAAGCCCGAGCTGTGAAAAGAGGAGGGTCAGATGCTGGGACAAGCAAACCAGCTCTGTAAAAACTATTTGCTACTGCGGTCAGGGAGGGCCTTGGAAAAGCTCATTGGGAATCCTCAGGATCTCAAACAAATAAATGAATAAATAAATAAATAATGTTTTCAACATTTTTTAACTCTGCCGTGGCCGGTCCCAAGCCCGTGCTGTGAAAAGAGGAGGGTCAGATGCTGGGACAAGCAAACCAGCTCTGTAAAAACTATTTGCTGCTGAGGTCAGGGAGGGCCTTGGAAAAGCTCATTGGGATTTCTCAGGATCTCAAACAAATAAATGAATAAATAAATAATGTTTTCAACATTTTTTTAACTCTGCCGTGGCCGGTCCCAAGCCCGTGCTGTGAAAAGAGGAGGGTCAGATGCTGGGACAAGCAAACCAGCTCTGTAAAAACTATTTGCTACTGCGGTCAGGGAGGGCCTTGGAAAAGCTCATTGGGATTCCTCAGGATCTCAAACAAATAAACGAATAAATAAATTAATAATGTTTTCAACATTTTTTTAACTCTGCTTAGCCGGTCCCAAGCCCGTGCTGTGAAAAGAGGAGGGTCAGATGCTGGGACAAGCAAACCAGCTCTGTAAAAACTATTTGCTAGTGCAGTCAGGGAGGGCCTTGGAAAAGCTCATTGTGATTCCTCATGATCTCAAACAAATAAATGAATAAATAAATAATGTTTTCAACATTTTTTTTAACTCTGCGTAGCCGGTCCCAAGCCCGTGCTGTGAAAAGAGGAGGGTCAGATGCTGGGACAAGCAAACCAGCTCTGTAAAAACTATTTGCTACTGCGGTCAGGGAGGGCCTTGGAAAAGCTCATTGGGATTCCTCAGGATCTCAAAACAAATAAATGAATAAATAAATAAATAATGTTTTCAACATTTTTTAACTCTGCCGTCGCCGGTCCCAAGCCCGTGCTGTGAAAAGAGGAGGGTCAGATGCTGGGACAAGCAAACCAGCTCTGTAAAAACTATTTGCTACTGCGGTCAGGGAGGGCCTTGGAAAAGCTCATTGGGATTCCTCAGGATCTCAAACAAATAAATTATTAAATAAATAAATAATGTTTTCAACATTTTTTAACTCTGCCGTGGCCGGTCCCAAGCCCGTGCTGTGAAAAGAGGAGGGTCAGATGCTGGGACAAGGAAACCAGCTCTGTAAAAACTATTTGCTACTGCGGTCAGGGAGGGCCTTGGAAAAGCTCATTGGGATTCCTCAGGATCTCAAACAAATAAATGAATAAATAAATAATGTTTTCAACATTTTTTAACTCTGCCATGGCCGGTCCCAAGCCCGTGCTGTGAATAGAGGAGGGTCAGATGCTGGGACAAGCAAACCAGCTCTGTAAAAACGATTTACTACTGCAGTCAGGGAGGGCCTTGGAAAAGCTCATTGGGATTCCTCAGGATCTCAAACAAATAAATGAATAAATAAATAAATAATGTTTTCAACATTTTTTTAACTCTGCCGTGGCCGGTCCCAAGCCCGTGCTGTGAAAAAAGGAGGGTCAGATGCTGGGACAAGCAAACCAGCTCTGTAAAAACTATTTGCTGCTGAGGTCAGGGAGGGCCTTGGAAAAGCTCATTGGGATTCCTCAGGATCTCAAACAAATAAATGAATAAATAAATAATGTTTTTTTTAACATTTTTTTAACTCTGCCGTGGCTGGTCCCAAGCCCGTGCTGTGAAAAGAAGAGGGTCAGATGCTGGGACAAGCAAACCAGCTCTGTAAAAAAAACGATTTGCTACTGCGGTCAGGGAGGGCCTTGAAAAAGCTCATTGGGATTCCTCAGAATCTCAAACAAATAAATGAATAAATAAATAAATAATGTTTTCAACATTTTTTAACTCTGCCGTGGCCGGTCCCAAGCCCGTGCTGTGAAAAGAGGAGGGTCAGATGTTGGGACAAGCAAACCAGCTCTGTAAAAACTATTTTCTACTGAGGTCAGGGAGTGCCTTGGAAAAGCTCATTGGGATTCCTCAGGATCTCAAACAA
Organism: Pelophylax lessonae; assembly: GCF_965119305.1. Lineage (NCBI taxonomy): Eukaryota > Metazoa > Chordata > Amphibia > Anura > Ranidae > Pelophylax > Pelophylax lessonae. Next base: position 178,642 of record NW_028120055.1, on the reverse strand, counting down.
ATAAATGAATAAATAAATAAATAATGTTTTCAACATTTTTTAACTCTGCCGTCGCCGGTCCTAAGCCCGTGCTGTGAAAAGAGGAGGGTCAGATGCTGGGACAAGCAAACCAGCTCTGTAAAAACTATTTGCTACTGCGGTCAGGGAGGGCCTTGGAAAAGCTCATTGGGATTCCTCAGGATCTCAAAAAATAAATGAATAAATAAATAATGTTTTCAACATTTTTTAACTCTGCCATGGCCGGTCCCAAGCCCGTGCTGTGAATAGAGGAGGGTCAGATGCTGGGACAAGCAAACCAGCTCTGTAAAAACTATTTACTACTGCGGTCAGGGAGGGCCTTGGAAAAGCTCATTGGGATTCCTCAGGATCTCAAACAAATAAATGAATAAATAAATAAATAATGTTTTCAACATTTTTTTAACTCTGCCGTGGCCGGTCCCAAGCCCGTGCTGTGAAAAAAGGAGGGTCAGATGCTGGGACAAGCAAACCAGCTCTGTAAAAACTATTTGCTACTGCGGTCAGGGAGGGCCTTGGAAAAGCTCATTGGGATTCCTCAGGATCTCAAACAAATAAATGAATAAATAAATAATGTTTTTTTTAACATTTTTTTAACTCTGCCGTGGCTGGTCCCAAGCCCGTAATGTGAAAAGAAGAGGGTCAGATGCTGGGACAAGCAAACCAGCTCTGTAAAAAAATGATTTGCTACTGCGGTCAGGGAGGGCCTTGGAAAAGCTCATTGGGATTCCTCAGAATCTCAAACAAATAAATGAATAAATAAATAAATAATGTTTTCAACATTTTTTAACTCTGCCGTGGCCGGTCCCAAGCCCGTGCTGTGAAAAGAGGAGGGTCAGATGCTGGGACAAGCAAACCAGCTCTGTAAAAAAAACTATTTGCTACTGCGGTCAGGGAGGGCCTTGGAAAAGCTCATTGGGATTCCTCAGAATCTCAAACAAATAAATGAATAAATAAATAAATAATGTTTTCAACATATTTTAACTCTGCCGTGGCCGGTCCCAAGCCCGTGCTGTGAAAAGAGGAGGGTCAGATGTTGGGACAAGCAAACCAGCTCTGTAAAAACTATTTGCTACTGCGGTCAGGGAGGGCCTTGGAAAAGCTCATTGGGATTCCTCAGGATCTCAAACAAATAAATGAATAAATAAATAAATAATGTTTTCAACATTTTTTAACTCTGCCGTCGCCGGTCCCAAGCCCGTGCTGTGAAAAGAGGAGGGTCAGATGCTGGGACAAGCAAACCAGCTCTGTAAAAACTATTTGCTACTGCGGTCAGGGAGGGCCTTGGAAAAGCTCATTGGGATTCCTCAGGATCTCAAACAAATAAATTATTAAATAAATAAATAATGTTTTCAACATTTTTTAACTCTGCCATGGCCGGTCCCAAGCCCGTGCTGTGAAAAGAGGAGGGTCAGATGCTGGGACAAGGAAACCAGCTCTGTAAAAACTATTTGCTACTGCTGTCAGGGAGGGCCTTGGAAAAGCTCATTGGGATTCCTCAGGATCTCAAACAAATAAATGAATAAATAAATAATGTTTTCAACATTTTTTAACTCTGCCATGGCCGGTCCCAAGCCCGTGCTGTGAATAGAGGAGGGTCAGATGCTGGTACAAGCAAACCAGCTCTGTAAAAACTATTTGATACTGCAGTCAGGGAGGGCCTTGGAAAAGCTCATTGGGATTCCTCAGGATCTCAAACAAATAAATGAATAAATAAATAAATAATGTTTTCAACATTTTTTAACTCTGCCGTGGCCGGTCCCAAGCCCGTGCTGTGAAAAGAGGAGGTTCAGATGCTGGTACAAGCAAACCAGCTCTTTAAAAACTATTTGCTAGTGCAGTCAGGGAGGGCCTTGGAAAAGCTCATTGGGATTCCTCATGATCTCAAACAAATAAATGAATAAATAAATAATGTTTTCAACATTTTTTTTAACTCTGCCGTGGTCTGTCCCAAGCCCGAGCTGTGAAAAGAGGAGGGTCAGATGCTGGGACAAGCAAACCAGCTCTGTAAAAACTATTTGCTACTGCGGTCAGGGAGGGCCTTGGAAAAGCTCATTGGGAATCCTCAGGATCTCAAACAAATAAATGAATAAATAAATAAATAATGTTTTCAACATTTTTTAACTCTGCCGTGGCCGGTCCCAAGCCCGTGCTGTGAAAAGAGGAGGGTCAGATGCTGGGACAAGCAAACCAGCTCTGTAAAAACTATTTGCTGCTGAGGTCAGGGAGGGCCTTGGAAAAGCTCATTGGGATTTCTCAGGATCTCAAACAAATAAATGAATAAATAAATAATGTTTTCAACATTTTTTTAACTCTGCCGTGGCCGGTCCCAAGCCCGTGCTGTGAAAAGAGGAGGGTCAGATGCTGGGACAAGCAAACCAGCTCTGTAAAAACTATTTGCTACTGCGGTCAGGGAGGGCCTTGGAAAAGCTCATTGGGATTCCTCAGGATCTCAAACAAATAAACGAATAAATAAATTAATAATGTTTTCAACATTTTTTTAACTCTGCGTAGCCGGTCCCAAGCCCGTGCTGTGAAAAGAGGAGGGTCAGATGCTGGGACAAGCAAACCAGCTCTGTAAAAACTATTTGCTACTGCGGTCAGGGAGGGCCTTGGAAAAGCTCATTGGGATTCCTCAGGATCTCAAACAAATAAATTAATAAATAAATAATGTTTTTTTTAACATTTTTTTAACTCTGCCGTGGCTGGTCCCAAGCCCGTAATGTGAAAAGAAGAGGGTCAGATGCTGGGACAAGCAAACCAGCTCTGTAAAAAAATGATTTGCTACTGCGGTCAGGGAGGGCCTTGGAAAAGCTCATTGGGATTCCTCAGAATCTCAAACAAATAAATGAATAAATAAATAAATAATGTTTTCAACATTTTTTAACTCTGCCGTGGCCGGTCCCAAGCCCGTGCTGTGAAAAGAGGAGGGTCAGATGCTGGGACAAGCAAACCAGCTCTGTAAAAAAAACTATTTGCTACTGCGGTCAGGGAGGGCCTTGGAAAAGCTCATTGGGATTCCTCAGAATCTCAAACAAATAAATGAATAAATAAATAAATAATGTTTTCAACATATTTTAACTCTGCCGTGGCCGGTCCCAAGCCCGTGCTGTGAAAAGAGGAGGGTCAGATGTTGGGACAAGCAAACCAGCTCTGTAAAAACTATTTGCTACTGCGGTCAGGGAGGGCCTTGGAAAAGCTCATTGGGATTCCTCAGGATCTCAAACAAATAAATGAATAAATAAATAAATAATGTTTTCAACATTTTTTAACTCTGCCGTCGCCGGTCCCAAGCCCGTGCTGTGAAAAGAGGAGGGTCAGATGCTGGGACAAGCAAACCAGCTCTGTAAAAACTATTTGCTACTGCGGTCAGGGAGGGCCTTGGAAAAGCTCATTGGGATTCCTCAGGATCTCAAACAAATAAATTATTAAATAAATAAATAATGTTTTCAACATTTTTTAACTCTGCCATGGCCGGTCCCAAGCCCGTGCTGTGAAAAGAGGAGGGTCAGATGCTGGGACAAGGAAACCAGCTCTGTAAAAACTATTTGCTACTGCTGTCAGGGAGGGCCTTGGAAAAGCTCATTGGGATTCCTCAGGATCTCAAACAAATAAATGAATAAATAAATAATGTTTTCAACATTTTTTAACTCTGCCATGGCCGGTCCCAAGCCCGTGCTGTGAATAGAGGAGGGTCAGATGCTGGTACAAGCAAACCAGCTCTGTAAAAACTATTTGATACTGCAGTCAGGGAGGGCCTTGGAAAAGCTCATTGGGATTCCTCAGGATCTCAAACAAATAAATGAATAAATAAATAAATAATGTTTTCAACATTTTTTAACTCTGCCGTGGCCGGTCCCAAGCCCGTGCTGTGAAAAGAGGAGGTTCAGATGCTGGTACAAGCAAACCAGCTCTTTAAAAACTATTTGCTAGTGCAGTCAGGGAGGGCCTTGGAAAAGCTCATTGGGATTCCTCATGATCTCAAACAAATAAATGAATAAATAAATAATGTTTTCAACATTTTTTTTAACTCTGCCGTGGTCTGTCCCAAGCCCGAGCTGTGAAAAGAGGAGGGTCAGATGCTGGGACAAGCAAACCAGCTCTGTAAAAACTATTTGCTGCTGAGGTCAGGGAGGGCCTTGGAAAAGCTCATTGGGATTTCTCAGGATCTCAAACAAATAAATGAATAAATAAATAATGTTTTCAACATTTTTTTAACTCTGCCGTGGCCGGTCCCAAGCCCGTGCTGTGAAAAGAGGAGGGTCAGATGCTGGGACAAGCAAACCAGCTCTGTAAAAACTATTTGCTACTGCGGTCAGGGAGGGCCTTGGAAAAGCTCATTGGGATTCCTCAGGATCTCAAACAAATAAACGAATAAATAAATTAATAATGTTTTCAACATTTTTTTAACTCTGCGTAGCCGGTCCCAAGCCCGTGCTGTGAAAAGAGGAGGGTCAGATGCTGGGACAAGCAAACCAGCTCTGTAAAAACTATTTGCTAGTGCAGTCAGGGAGGGCCTTGGAAAAGCTCATTGTGATTCCTCATGATCTCAAACAAATAAATTAATAAATAAATAATGTTTTCAACATTTTTTTTAACTCTGCGTAGCCGGTCCCAAGCCCGTGCTGTGAAAAGAGGAGGGTCAGATGCTGGGACAAGCAAACCAGCTCTGTAAAAACTATTTGCTACTGCGGTCAGGGAGGGCCTTGGAAAAGCTCATTGGGATTCCTCAGGATCTCAAAACAAATAAATGAATAAATAAATAAATAATGTTTTCAACATTTTTTAACTCTGCCGTCGCCGGTCCCAAGCCCGTGCTGTGAAAAGAGGAGGGTCAGATGCTGGGACAAGCAAACCAGCTCTGTAAAAATTATTTGCTACTGCGGTCAGGGAGGGCCTTGGAAAAGCTCATTGGGATTCCTCAGGATCTCAAACAAATAAATTATTAAATAAATAAATAATGTTTTCAACATTTTTTAACTCTGCCGTGGCCGGTTCCAAGCCCGTGCTGTGAAAAGAGGAGGGTCAGATGCTGGGACAAGGAAACCAGCTCTGTAAAAACTATTTGCTACTGCGGTCAGGGAGGGCCTTGGAAAAGCTCATTGGGATTCCTCAGGATCTCAAACAAATAAATGAATAAATAAATAATGTTTTCAACATTTTTTAACTCTGCCATGGCCGGTCCCAAGCCCGTGCTGTGAATAGAGGAGGGTCAGATGCTGGTACAAGCAAACCAGCTCTGTAAAAACTATTTGATACTGCAGTCAGGGAGGGCCTTGGAAAAGCTCATTGGGATTCCTCAGGATCTCAAACAAATAAATGAATAAATAAATAAATAATGTTTTCAACATTTTTTAACTCTGCCGTGGCCGGTCCCAAGCCCGTGCTGTGAAAAGAGGAGGGTCAGATGCTGGTACAAGCAAACCAGCTCTTTAAAAACTATTTGCTAGTGCAGTCAGGGAGGGCCTTGGAAAAGCTCATTGGGATTCCTCATGATCTCAAACAAATAAATGAATAAATAAATAATGTTTTCAACATTTTTTTTAACTCTGCCGTGGTCTGTCCCAAGCCCGAGCTGTGAAAAGAGGAGGGTCAGATGCTGGGACAAGCAAACCAGCTCTGTAAAGACTATTTGCTACTGCGGTCAGGGAGGGCCTTGGAAAAGCTCATTGGGAATCCTCAGGATCTCAAACAAATAAATGAATAAATAAATAAATAATGTTTTCAACATTTTTTAACTCTGCCGTGGCCGGTCCCAAGCCCGTGCTGTGAAAAGAGGAGGGTCAGATGCTGGGACAAGCAAACCAGCTCTGTAAAAACTATTTGCTGCTGAGGTCAGGGAGGGCCTTGGAAAAGCTCATTGGGATTCCTCAGGATCTCAAACAAATAAATGAATAAATAAATAATGTTTTCAACATTTTTTTAACTCTGCCGTGGCCGGTCCCAAGCCCGTGCTGTGAAAAGAGGAGGGTCAGATGCTGGGACAAGCAAACCAGCTCTGTAAAAACTATTTGCTACTGCGGTCAGGGAGGGCCTTGGAAAAGCTCATTGGGATTCCTCAGGATCTCAAACAAATAAACGAATAAATAAATAAATAATGTTTTCAACATTTTTTTAACTCTGCGTAGCCGGTCCCAAGCCCGTGCTGTGAAAAGAGGAGGGTCAGATGCTGGGACAAGCAAACCAGCTCTGTAAAAACTATTTGCTAGTGCAGTCAGGGAGGGCCTTGGAAAAGCTCATTGTGATTCCTCATGATCTCAAACAAATAAATGAATAAATAAATAATGTTTTCAACATTTTTTTTAACTCTGCGTAGCCGGTCCCAAGCCCGTGCTGTGAAAAGAGGAGGGTCAGATGCTGGGACAAGCAAACCAGCTCTGTAAAAACTATTTGCTACTGCGGTCAGGGAGGGCCTTGGAAAAGCTCATTGGGATTCCTCAGGATCTCAAAACAAATAAATGAATAAATAAATAAATAATGTTTTCAACATTTTTTAACTCTGCCGTCGCCGGTCCCAAGCCCGTGCTGTGAAAAGAGGAGGGTCAGATGCTGGGACAAGCAAACCAGCTCTGTAAAAACTATTTACTACTGCGGTCAGGGAGGGCCTTGGAAAAGCTCATTGGGATTCCTCAGGATCTCAAACAAATAAATGAATAAATAAATAAATAATGTTTTCAACATTTTTTTAACTCTGCCGTGGCCGGTCCCAAGCCCGTGCTGTGAAAAAAGGAGGGTCAGATGCTGGGACAAGCAAACCAGCTCTGTAAAAACTATTTGCTACTGCGGTCAGGGAGGGCCTTGGAAAAGCTCATTGGGATTCCTCAGGATCTCAAACAAATAAATGAATAAATAAATAATGTTTTTTTTAACATTTTTTTAACTCTGCCGTGGCTGGTCCCAAGCCCGTAATGTGAAAAGAAGAGGGTCAGATGCTGGGACAAGCAAACCAGCTCTGTAAAAAAATGATTTGCTACTGCGGTCAGGGAGGGCCTTGGAAAAGCTCATTGGGATTCCTCAGAATCTCAAACAAATAAATGAATAAATAAATAAATAATGTTTTCAACATTTTTTAACTCTGCCGTGGCCGGTCCCAAGCCCGTGCTGTGAAAAGAGGAGGGTCAGATGCTGGGACAAGCAAACCAGCTCTGTAAAAAAAACTATTTGCTACTGCGGTCAGGGAGGGCCTTGGAAAAGCTCATTGGGATTCCTCAGAATCTCAAACAAATAAATGAATAAATAAATAAATAATGTTTTCAACATATTTTAACTCTGCCGTGGCCGGTCCCAAGCCCGTGCTGTGAAAAGAGGAGGGTCAGATGTTGGGACAAGCAAACCAGCTCTGTAAAAACTATTTGCTACTGCGGTCAGGGAGGGCCTTGGAAAAGCTCATTGGGATTCCTCAGGATCTCAAACAAATAAATGAATAAATAAATAAATAATGTTTTCAACATTTTTTAACTCTGCCGTCGCCGGTCCCAAGCCCGTGCTGTGAAAAGAGGAGGGTCAGATGCTGGGACAAGCAAACCAGCTCTGTAAAAACTATTTGCTACTGCGGTCAGGGAGGGCCTTGGAAAAGCTCATTGGGATTCCTCAGGATCTCAAACAAATAAATTATTAAATAAATAAATAATGTTTTCAACATTTTTTAACTCTGCCATGGCCGGTCCCAAGCCCGTGCTGTGAAAAGAGGAGGGTCAGATGCTGGGACAAGGAAACCAGCTCTGTAAAAACTATTTGCTACTGCTGTCAGGGAGGGCCTTGGAAAAGCTCATTGGGATTCCTCAGGATCTCAAACAAATAAATGAATAAATAAATAATGTTTTCAACATTTTTTAACTCTGCCATGGCCGGTCCCAAGCCCGTGCTGTGAATAGAGGAGGGTCAGATGCTGGTACAAGCAAACCAGCTCTGTAAAAACTATTTGATACTGCAGTCAGGGAGGGCCTTGGAAAAGCTCATTGGGATTCCTCAGGATCTCAAACAAATAAATGAATAAATAAATAAATAATGTTTTCAACATTTTTTAACTCTGCCGTGGCCGGTCCCAAGCCCGTGCTGTGAAAAGAGGAGGTTCAGATGCTGGTACAAGCAAACCAGCTCTTTAAAAACTATTTGCTAGTGCAGTCAGGGAGGGCCTTGGAAAAGCTCATTGGGATTCCTCATGATCTCAAACAAATAAATGAATAAATAAATAATGTTTTCAACATTTTTTTTAACTCTGCCGTGGTCTGTCCCAAGCCCGAGCTGTGAAAAGAGGAGGGTCAGATGCTGGGACAAGCAAACCAGCTCTGTAAAAACTATTTGCTACTGCGGTCAGGGAGGGCCTTGGAAAAGCTCATTGGGAATCCTCAGGATCTCAAACAAATAAATGAATAAATAAATAAATAATGTTTTCAACATTTTTTAACTCTGCCGTGGCCGGTCCCAAGCCCGTGCTGTGAAAAGAGGAGGGTCAGATGCTGGGACAAGCAAACCAGCTCTGTAAAAACTATTTGCTGCTGAGGTCAGGGAGGGCCTTGGAAAAGCTCATTGGGATTTCTCAGGATCTCAAACAAATAAATGAATAAATAAATAATGTTTTCAACATTTTTTTAACTCTGCCGTGGCCGGTCCCAAGCCCGTGCTGTGAAAAGAGGAGGGTCAGATGCTGGGACAAGCAAACCAGCTCTGTAAAAACTATTTGCTACTGCGGTCAGGGAGGGCCTTGGAAAAGCTCATTGGGATTCCTCAGGATCTCAAACAAATAAACGAATAAATAAATTAATAATGTTTTCAACATTTTTTTAACTCTGCGTAGCCGGTCCCAAGCCCGTGCTGTGAAAAGAGGAGGGTCAGATGCTGGGACAAGCAAACCAGCTCTGTAAAAACTATTTGCTAGTGCAGTCAGGGAGGGCCTTGGAAAAGCTCATTGTGATTCCTCATGATCTCAAACAAATAAATTAATAAATAAATAATGTTTTCAACATTTTTTTTAACTCTGCGTAGCCGGTCCCAAGCCCGTGCTGTGAAAAGAGGAGGGTCAGATGCTGGGACAAGCAAACCAGCTCTGTAAAAACTATTTGCTACTGCGGTCAGGGAGGGCCTTGGAAAAGCTCATTGGGATTCCTCAGGATCTCAAAACAAATAAATGAATAAATAAATAAATAATGTTTTCAACATTTTTTAACTCTGCCGTCGCCGGTCCCAAGCCCGTGCTGTGAAAAGAGGAGGGTCAGATGCTGGGACAAGCAAACCAGCTCTGTAAAAATTATTTGCTACTGCGGTCAGGGAGGGCCTTGGAAAAGCTCATTGGGATTCCTCAGGATCTCAAACAAATAAATTATTAAATAAATAAATAATGTTTTCAACATTTTTTAACTCTGCCGTGGCCGGTTCCAAGCCCGTGCTGTGAAAAGAGGAGGGTCAGATGCTGGGACAAGGAAACCAGCTCTGTAAAAACTATTTGCTACTGCGGTCAGGGAGGGCCTTGGAAAAGCTCATTGGGATTCCTCAGGATCTCAAACAAATAAATGAATAAATAAATAATGTTTTCAACATTTTTTAACTCTGCCATGGCCGGTCCCAAGCCCGTGCTGTGAATAGAGGAGGGTCAGATGCTGGTACAAGCAAACCAGCTCTGTAAAAACTATTTGATACTGCAGTCAGGGAGGGCCTTGGAAAAGCTCATTGGGATTCCTCAGGATCTCAAACAAATAAATGAATAAATAAATAAATAATGTTTTCAACATTTTTTAACTCTGCCGTGGCCGGTCCCAAGCCCGTGCTGTGAAAAGAGGAGGGTCAGATGCTGGTACAAGCAAACCAGCTCTTTAAAAACTATTTGCTAGTGCAGTCAGGGAGGGCCTTGGAAAAGCTCATTGGGATTCCTCATGATCTCAAACAAATAAATGAATAAATAAATAATGTTTTCAACATTTTTTTTAACTCTGCCGTGGTCTGTCCCAAGCCCGAGCTGTGAAAAGAGGAGGGTCAGATGCTGGGACAAGCAAACCAGCTCTGTAAAGACTATTTGCTACTGCGGTCAGGGAGGGCCTTGGAAAAGCTCATTGGGAATCCTCAGGATCTCAAACAAATAAATGAATAAATAAATAAATAATGTTTTCAACATTTTTTAACTCTGCCGTGGCCGGTCCCAAGCCCGTGCTGTGAAAAGAGGAGGGTCAGATGCTGGGACAAGCAAACCAGCTCTGTAAAAATTATTTGCTACTGCGGTCAGGGAGGGCCTTGGAAAAGCTCATTGGGATTCCTCAGGATCTCAAACAAATAAATTATTAAATAAATAAATAATGTTTTCAACATTTTTTAACTCTGCCGTGGCCGGTTCCAAGCCCGTGCTGTGAAAAGAGGAGGGTCAGATGCTGGGACAAGGAAACCAGCTCTGTAAAAACTATTTGCTACTGCGGTCAGGGAGGGCCTTGGAAAAGCTCATTGGGATTCCTCAGGATCTCAAACAAATAAATGAATAAATAAATAATGTTTTCAACATTTTTTAACTCTGCCATGGCCGGTCCCAAGCCCGTGCTGTGAATAGAGGAGGGTCAGATGCTGGTACAAGCAAACCAGCTCTGTAAAAACTATTTGATACTGCAGTCAGGGAGGGCCTTGGAAAAGCTCATTGGGATTCCTCAGGATCTCAAACAAATAAATGAATAAATAAATAAATAATGTTTTCAACATTTTTTAACTCTGCCGTGGCCGGTCCCAAGCCCGTGCTGTGAAAAGAGGAGGGTCAGATGCTGGTACAAGCAAACCAGCTCTTTAAAAACTATTTGCTAGTGCAGTCAGGGAGGGCCTTGGAAAAGCTCATTGGGATTCCTCATGATCTCAAACAAATAAATGAATAAATAAATAATGTTTTCAACATTTTTTTTAACTCTGCCGTGGTCTGTCCCAAGCCCGAGCTGTGAAAAGAGGAGGGTCAGATGCTGGGACAAGCAAACCAGCTCTGTAAAGACTATTTGCTACTGCGGTCAGGGAGGGCCTTGGAAAAGCTCATTGGGAATCCTCAGGATCTCAAACAAATAAATGAATAAATAAATAAATAATGTTTTCAACATTTTTTAACTCTGCCGTGGCCGGTCCCAAGCCCGTGCTGTGAAAAGAGGAGGGTCAGATGCTGGGACAAGCAAACCAGCTCTGTAAAAACTATTTGCTGCTGAGGTCAGGGAGGGCCTTGGAAAAGCTCATTGGGATTCCTCAGGATCTCAAACAAATAAATGAATAAATAAATAATGTTTTCAACATTTTTTTAACTCTGCCGTGGCCGGTCCCAAGCCCGTGCTGTGAAAAGAGGAGGGTCAGATGCTGGGACAAGCAAACCAGCTCTGTAAAAACTATTTGCTACTGCGGTCAGGGAGGGCCTTGGAAAAGCTCATTGGGATTCCTCAGGATCTCAAACAAATAAACGAATAAATAAATAAATAATGTTTTCAACATTTTTTTAACTCTGCGTAGCCGGTCCCAAGCCCGTGCTGTGAAAAGAGGAGGGTCAGATGCTGGGACAAGCAAACCAGCTCTGTAAAAACTATTTGCTAGTGCAGTCAGGGAGGGCCTTGGAAAAGCTCATTGTGATTCCTCATGATCTCAAACAAATAAATTAATAAATAAATAATGTTTTCAACATTTTTTTTAACTCTGCGTAGCCGGTCCCAAGCCCGTGCTGTGAAAAGAGGAGGGTCAGATGCTGGGACAAGCAAACCAGCTCTGTAAAAACTATTTGCTACTGCGGTCAGGGAGGGCCTTGGAAAAGCTCATTGGGATTCCTCAGGATCTCAAAACAAATAAATGAATAAATAAATAAATAATGTTTTCAACATTTTTTAACTCTGCCGTCGCCGGTCCCAAGCCCGTGCTGTGAAAAGAGGAGGGTCAGATGCTGGGACAAGGAAACCAGCTCTGTAAAAACTATTTGCTACTGCGGTCAGGGAGGGCCTTGGAAAAGCTCATTGGGATTCCTCATGATCTCAAACAAATAAATGAATAAATAAATAATGTTTTCAACATTTTTTTTAACTCTGCCGTGGTCTGTCCCAAGCCCGAGCTGTGAAAAGAGGAGGGTCAGATGCTGGGACAAGCAAACCAGCTCTGCAAAAACTATTTGCTACTGCGGTCAGGGAGGGCCTTGTTAAAGCTCATTGGGAATCCTCAGGATCTCAAACAAATAAATGAATAAATAAATAAATAATGTTTTCAACATTTTTTAACTCTGCCGTGGCCGGTCCCAAGCCCGTGCTGTGAAAAGAGGAGGGTCAGATGCTGGGACAAGCAAACCAGCTCTGTAAAAACTATTTGCTGCTGAGGTCAGGGAGGGCCTTGGAAAAGCTCATTGGGATTCCTCAGGATCTCAAACAAATAAATGAATAAATAAATAATGTTTTCAACATTTTTTTAACTCTGCCGTGGCCGGTCCCAAGCCCGTGCTGTGAAAAGAGGAGGGTCAGATGCTGGGACAAGCAAACCAGCTCTGTAAAAACTATTTGCTACTGCGGTCAGGGAGGGCCTTGGAAAAGCTCATTGGGATTCCTCAGGATCTCAAACAAATAAACGAATACATAAATAAATAATGTTTTCAACATTTTTTTAACTCTGCGTAGCCGGTCCCAAGCCCGTGCTGTGAAAAGAGGAGGGTCAGATGCTGGGACAAGCAAACCAGCTCTGTAAAAACTATTTGCTAGTGCAGTCAGGGAGGGCCTTGGAAAAGCTCATTGTGATTCCTCATGATCTCAAACAAATAAATGAATAAATAAATAATGTTTTCAACATTTTTTTTAACTCTGCCGTGGTCGGTCACAAGCCCGTACTGTGAAAAGAGGAGGGTCAGATGCTGGGACAAGCAAACCAGCTCTGTAAAAAAAACTATTTGCTACTGCGGACAGGGAGGGCCTTGGAAAAGCTCATTGGGATTCCTCAGAATCTCAAACAAATAAATGAATAAATAAATAAATAATGTTTTCAACATTTTTTAACTCTGCCGTGGCCGGTCCCAAGCCCGTGCTGTGAAAAGAGGAGGGTCAGATGTTGGGACAAGCAAACCAGCTCTGTAAAAACTATTTGCTACTGCGGTCAGGGAGGGCCTTGGAAAAGCTCATTGGGATTCCTCAGGATCTCAAACAAATAAATGAATAAATAAATAATGTTTTCAACATTTTTTTAACTCTGCCGTGGCCGGTCCCAAGCCCGTGCTGTGAAAAGAGGAGGGTCAGATGCTGGGACAGGCAAACCAGCTCTGTAAAAACTATTTTCTACTGAGGTCAGGAAGGGCCTTGGAAAAGCTCATTGGGATTCCTCAGGATCTCAAACAAATAAATGAATAAATAAATAAATAATGTTTTCAACATTTTTTAACTCTGCCGTCGCCGGTCCCAAGCCCGTGCTGTGAAAAAAGGAGGGTCAGATGCTGGGACAAGCAAACCAGCTCTGTAAAAACTATTTGCTACTGCGGTCAGGGAGGGCCTTGGAAAAGCTCATTGGGATTCCTCAGGATCTCAAACAAATAAATGAATAAATAAATAATGTTTTCAACATTTTTTTAACTCTGCCGTGGCCGGTCCCAAGCCCGTGCTGTGAAAAGAAGAGGGTCAGATGCTGGGACAAGCAAACCAGCTCTGTAAAAAAAACTATTTGCTACTGCAGTCAGGGAGGGCCTTGGAAAAGCTCATTGGGATTCCTCAGGATCTCAAACAAATAAATGAATAAATAAATAAATAATGTTTTCAACATTTTTTAACTCTGCCGTGGCCGGTCCCAAGCCCGTGCTGTGAAAAGAGGAGGGTCAGATGCTGGGACAAGCAAACCAGCTCTGTAAAAACTATTTTCTACTGAGGTCAGGGAGTGCCTTGGAAAAGCTCATTGGGATTCCTCAGGATCTCAAACAAATAAATGAATAAATAAATAAATAATGTTTTCAACATTTTTTAACTCTGCCGTCGCCGGTCCCAAGCCCGTGCTGTGAAAAGAGGAGGGTCAGATGCTGGGACAAGCAAACCAGCTCTGTAAAAACTATTTGCTACTGCGGTCAGGGAGGGCCTTGGAAAAGCTCATTGGGATTCCTCAGGATCTCAAACAAATAAATTAATAAATAAATAAATAATGTTTTCAACATTTTTTAACTCTGCCGTGGCCGGTCCCAAGCCCGTGCTGTGAAAAGAGGAGGGTCAGATGCTGGGACAAGGAAACCAGCTCTGTAAAAACTATTTGCTACTGCGGTCAGGGAGGGCCTTGGAAAAGCTCATTGGGATTCCTCAGGATCTCAAACAAATAAATGAATAAATAAATAATGTTTTCAACATTTTTTAACTCTGCCATGGCCGGTCCCAAGCCCGTGCTGTGAATAGAGGAGGGTCAGATGCTGGGACAAGCAAACCAGCTCTGTAAAAACGATTTACTACTGCGGTCAGGGAGGGCCTTGGAAAAGCTCATTGGGATTCCTCAGGATCTCAAACAAATAAATGAATAAATAAATAAATAATGTTTTCAACATTTTTTAACTCTGCCGTGGCCGGTCCCAAGCCCGTGCTGTGAAAAGAGGAGGGTCAGATGCTGGGACAAGCAAACCAGCTCTGTAAAAACTATTTTCTACTGAGGTCAGGGAGTGCCTTGGAAAAGCTCATTGGGATTCCTCAGGATCTCAAACAAATAAATGAATAAATAAATAAATAATGTTTTCAACATTTTTTAACTCTGCCGTCGCAGGTCCCAAGCCCGTGCTGTGAAAAGAGGAGGGTCAGATGCTGGGACAAGCAAACCAGCTCTGTAAAAACTATTTGCTACTGCGGTCAGGGAGGGCCTTGGAAAAGCTCATTGGGATTCCTCAGGATCTCAAACAAATAAATTAATAAATAAATAAATAATGTTTTCAACATTTTTTAACTCTGCCGTGGCCGGTCCCAAGCCCGTGCTGTGAAAAGAGGAGGGTCAGATGCTGGGACAAGGAAACCAGCTCTGTAAAAACTGTTTGCTACTGCGGTCAGGGAGGGCCTTGGAAAAGCTCATTGGGATTCCTCAGGATCTCAAACAAATAAATTAATAAATAAATAATGTTTTCAACATTTTTTAACTCTGCCATGGCCGGTCCCAAGCCCGTGCTCTGAATAGAGGAGGGTCAGATGCTGGGACAAGCAAACCAGCTCTATAAAAACTATTTACTACTGCGGTCAGGGAGGGCCTTGGAAAAGCTCATTGGGATTCCTCAGGATCTCAAACAAATAAATGAATAAATAAATAAATAAAGTTTTCAACATTTTTTTAACTCTGCCGTGGCCGGTCCCAAGCCCGTGCTGTGAAAAGAAGAGGGTCAGATGCTGGGACAAGCAAACCAGCTCTGTAAAAAAAACTATTTGCTACTGCGGTCAGGGAGGGCCTTGGAAAAGCTCATTGTGATTCCTCAGGATCTCAAACAAATAAATGAATAAATAAATAAATAATGTTTTCAACATTTTTTAACTCTGCCGTCGCCGGTCCCAAGCCCGTGCTGTGAAAAGAGGAGGGTCAGATGCTGGGACAAGGAAACCAGCTCTGTAAAAACTATTTGCTACTGCGGTCAGGGAGGGCCTTGGAAAAGCTCATTGGGATTCCTCAGGATCTCAAACAAATAAATGAATAAATAAATAATGTTTTCAACATTTATTAACTCTGCCGTGGCCGGTCCCAAGCCCGTGCTGTGAAAAGAGGAGGGTCAGATGCTGGGACAAGCAAACCAGCTCTGTAAAAACTATTTTCTACTGAGGTCAGGGAGTGCCTTGGAAAAGCTCATTGGGATTCCTCAGGATCTCAAACAAATAAATGAATAAATAAATAAATAATGTTTTCAACATTTTTTAACTCTGCCGTGGCCGGTCCCAAGCCCGTGCTGTGAAAAAAGGAGGGTCAGATGCTGGGACAAGCAAACCAGCTCTGTAAAAACTATTTGCTACTGCGGTCAGGGAGGGCCTTGGAAAAGCTCATTGGGATTCCTCAGGATCTCAAACAAATAAATGAATAAATAAATAATGTTTTCAACATTTTTTTAACTCTGCCGTGCCTGGTCCCAAGCCCGTGCTGTGAAAAGAAGAGGGTCAGATGCTGGGACAAGCAAACCAGCTCTGTAAAAAAAACGATTTGCTACTGCGGTCAGGGAGGGCCTTGGAAAAGCTCATTGGGATTCCTCAGAATCTCAAACAAATAAATGAATAAATAAATAAATAATGTTTTCAACATTTTTAAACTCTGCCGTGGCCGGTCCCAAGCCCGTGCTGTGAAAAGAGGAGGGTCAGATGCTGGGACAAGCAAACCAGCTCTGTAAAAAAAACTATTTGCTACTGCGGTCAGGGAGGGCCTTGGAAAAGCTCATTGGGATTCCTCAGAATCTCAAACAAATAAATGAATAAATAAATAAATAATGTTTTCAACATTTTTTAACTCTGCCGTGGCCGGTCCCAAGCCCGTGCTGTGAAAAGAGGAGGGTCAGATGTTGGGACAAGCAAACCAGCTCTGTAAAAACTATTTGCTACTGCGGTCAGGGAGGGCCTTGGAAAAGCTCATTGGGATTCCTCAGGATCTCAAACAAATAAATGAATAAATAAATAATGTTTTCAATATTTTTTAACTCTGCCGTGGCCGGTCCCAAGCCCGTGCTGTGAAAAGAGGAGGGTCAGATGCTGGGACAGGCAAACCAGCTCTGTAAAAACTATTTTCTACTGAGGTCAGGAAGGGCCTTGGAAAAGCTCATTGGGATTCCTCAGGATCTCAAACAAATAAATGAATAAATAAATAAATAATGTTTTCAACATTTTTTAACTCTGCCGTCGCCGGTCCCAAGCCCGTGCTGTGAAAAGAGGAGGGTCAGATGCTGGGACAAGCAAAGCAGCTCTGTAAAAACTATTTGCTACTGCGGTCAGGGAGGGCCTTGGAAAAGCTCATTGGGATTCCTCAGGATCTCAAACAAATAAATGAATAAATAAATAATGTTTTCAACATTTTTTTAACTCTGCCGTGGCCGGTCCCAAGCCCGTGCTGTGAAAAGAAGAGGGTCAGATGCTGGGACAAGCAAACCAGCTCTGTAAAAAAAAAATATTTGCTACTGCAGTCAGGGAGGGCCTTGGAAAAGCTTATTGGGATTCATCAGGATCTCAAACAAATAAATGAATAAATTAATAAATAATGTTTTCAACATTTTTTAACTCTGCCATGGCCGGTCCCAAGCCCGTGCTGTGAATAGAGGAGGGTCAGATGCTGGGACAAGCAAACCAGCTCTGTAAAAACTATTTACTACTGCGGTCAGGGAGGGCCTTGGAAAAGCTCATTGGGATTCCTCAGGATCTCAAACAAATAAATGAATAAATAAATAAATAATGTTTTCAACATTTTTTTAACTCTGCCGTGGCCGGTCCCAAGCCCGTGCTGTGAAAAAAGGAGGGTCAGATGCTGGGACAAGCAAACCAGCTCTGTAAAAACTATTTGCTACTGCGGTCAGGGAGGGCCTTGGAAAAGCTCATTGGGATTCCTCAGGATCTCAAACAAATAAATGAATAAATAAATAATGTTTTCAACATTTTTTTAACTCTGCCGTGGCTGGTCCCAAGCCCGTGCTGTGAAAAGAAGAGGGTCAGATGCTGGGACAAGCAAACCAGCTCTGTAAAAAAAATGATTTGCTACTGCGGTCAGGGAGGGCCTTGGAAAAGCTCATTGGGATTCCTCAGAATCTCAAACAAATAAATGAATAATTAAATAAATAATGTTTTCAACATTTTTTAACTCTGCCGTGGCCGGTCCCAAGCCCGTGCTGTGAAAAGAGGAGGGTCAGATGCTGGGACAAGCAAACCAGCTCTGTAAAAAAAACTATTTGCTACTGCGGTCAGGGAGGGCCTTGGAAAAGCTCATTTGGATTCCTCAGAATCTCAAACAAATAAATGAATAAATAAATAAATAATGTTTTCAACATATTTTAACTCTGCCGTGGCCGGTCCCAAGCCCGTGCTGTGAAAAGAGGAGGGTCAGATGTTGGGACAAGCAAACCAGCTCTGTAAAAACTATTTGCTACTGCGGTCAGGGAGGGCCTTGGAAAAGCTCATTGGGATTCATCAGGATCTCAAACAAATAAATGAATAAATAAATAAATAATGTTTTCAACATTTTTTAACTCTGCCGTGGCCGGTCCCAAGCCCGTGCTGTGAAAAGAGGAGGGTCAGATGCTGGGACAAGCAAACCAGCTCTGTAAAAACTATTTTCTACTGAGGTCAGGGAGTGCCTTGGAAAAGCTCATTGGGATTCCTCAGGATCTCAAACAAATAAATGAATAAATAAATAAATAATGTTTTCAACATTTTTTAACTCTGCCTTCGCCGGTCCCAAGCCCGTGCTGTGAAAAGAAGAGGGTCAGATGCTGGGACAAGCAAACCAGCTCTGTAAAAACTATTTGCTACTGCGGTCAGGGAGGGCCTTGGAAAAGCTCATTGGGATTCCTCAGGATCTCAAACAAATAAATGAATAAATAAATAATGTTTTCAACATTTTTTAACTCTGCCATGGCCGGTCCCAAGCCCGTGCTGTGAATAGAGGAGGGTCAGATGCTGGGACAAGCAAACCAGCTCTGTAAAAACTATTTACTACTGCGGTCAGGGTGGGCCTTGGAAAAGCTCATTGGGATTCCTCAGGATCTCAAACAAATAAATGAATAAATAAATAAATAATGTTTTCAACATTTTTTAACTCTGCCGTGGCCGGTCCCAAGCCCGTGCTGTGAAAAGAGGAGGGTCAGATGTTGGGACAAGCAAACCAGCTCTGTAAAAACTATTTGCTACTGCGGTCAGGGAGGGCCTTGGAAAAGCTCATTGTGATTCCTCAGGATCTCAAACAAATAAATGAATAAATAAATAATGTTTTCAACATTTTTTTTAACTCTGCCGTGGTCGGTCACAAGCCCGTACTGTGAAAAGAGGAGGGTCAGATGCTGGGACAAGCAAACCAGCTCTGTAAAAAAAACTATTTGCTACTGCGGTCAGGGAGGGCCTTGGAAAAGCTCATTGGGATTCCTCAGAATCTCAAACAAATAAATGAATAAATAAATAAATAATGTTTTCAACATTTTTTAACTCTGCCGTGGCCGGTCCCAAGCCCGTGCTGTGAAAAGAGGAGGGTCAGATGTTGGGACAAGCAAACCAGCTCTGTAAAAACTATTTGCTACTGCGGTCAGGGAGGGCCTTGGAAAAGCTCATTGGGATTCCTCAGGATCTCAAACAAATAAATGAATAAATAAATAAATAATGTTTTCAACATTTTTTAACTCTGCCGTGGCCGGTCCCAAGCCCGTGCTGTGAAAAGAGGAGGGTCAGATGCTGGTACAAGCAAACCAGCTCTTTAAAAACTATTTGCTAGTGCAGTCAGGGAGGGCCTTGGAAAAGCTCATTGGGATTCCTCATGATCTCAAACAAATAAATGAATAAATAAATAATGTTTTTAACATTTTTTTTAACTCTGCCGTGGTCTGTCCCAAGCCCGAGCTGTGAAAAGAGGAGGGTCAGATGCTGGGACAAGCAAACCAGCTCTGTAAAAACTATTTGCTACTGCGGTCAGGGAGGGCCTTGGAAAAGCTCATTGGGATTCCTCAGGATCTCAAACAAATAAATGAATAAATAAATAATGTTTTCAACATTTTTTAACTCTGCCATGGCCGGTCCCAAGACCGTGCTGTGAAAAGAGGAGGGTCAGATGCTGGGACAAGCAAACCAGCTCTGTAAAAACTATTTTCTACTGAGGTCAGGGAGTGCCTTGGAAAAGCTCATTGGGATTCCTCAGGATCTCAAACAAATAAATGAATAAATAAATAAATAATGTTTTCAACATTTTTTAACTCTGCCGTCGCCGGTCCCAAGCCCGTGCTGTGAAAAGAGGAGGGTCAGATGCTGGGACAAGCAAACCAGCTCTGTAAAAACTATTTGCTACTGCGGTCAGGGAGGGCCTTGGAAAAGCTCATTGGGATTCCTCAGGATCTCAAACAAATAAATTAATAAATAAATAAATAATGTTTTCAACATTTTTTAACTCTGCCGTGGCCGGTCCCAAGCCCGTGCTGTGAAAAGAGGAGGGTCAGATGCTGGGACAAGGAAACCAGCTCTGTAAAAACTATTTGCTACTGCGGTCAGGGAGGGCCTTGGAAAAGCTCATTGGGATTCCTCAGGATCTCAAACAAATAAATGAATAAATAAATAATGTTTTCAACATTTTTTAACTCTGCCATGGCCGGTCCCAAGCCCGTGCTCTGAATAGAGGAGGGTCAGATGCTGGGACAAGCAAACCAGCTCTGTAAAAACTATTTACTACTGCGGTCAGGGAGGGCCTTGGAAAAGCTCATTGGGATTCCTCAGGATCTCAAACAAATAAATGAATAAATAAATAAATAAAGTTTTCAACATTTTTTTAACTCTGCCGTGGCTGGTCCCAAGCCCGTGCTGTGAAAAGAAGAGGGTCAGATGCTGGGACAAGCAAACCAGCTCTGTAAAAAAACGATTTGCTACTGCGGTCAGGGAGGGCCTTGGAAAAGCTCATTGGGATTCCTCAGAATCTCAAACAAATAAATGAATAAATAAATAAATAATGTTTTCAACATTTTTTAACTCTGCCGTGGCCGGTCCCAAGCCCGTGCTGTGAAAAGAGGAGGGTCAGATGCTGGGACAAGCAAACCAGCTCTGTAAAAAAAACTATTTACTACTGCGGTCAGGGAGGGCCTTGGAAAAGCTCATTGGGATTCCTCAGAATCTCAAACAAATAAATGAATAAATAAATAAATAATGTTTTCAACAATTTTTTAACTCTGCCGTGGCCGGTCCCAAGCCCGTGCTGTGAAAAGAGGAGGGTCAGATGTTGGGACAAGCAAACCAGCTCTGTAAAAACTATTTGCTACTGCGGTCAGGGAGGGCCTTGGAAAAGCTCATTGGGATTCCTCAGGATCTCAAACAAATAAATGAATAAATAAATAATGTTTTCAACATTTTTTTAACTCTGCCGTGGCCGGTCCCAAGCCCGTGCTGTGAAAAGAGGAGGGTCAGATGCTGGGACAGGCAAACCAGCTCTGTAAAAACTATTTTCTACTGAGGTCAGGAAGGGCCTTGGAAAAGCTCATTGGGATTCCTCAGGATCTCAAACAAATAAATGAATAAATAAATAAATAATGTTTTCAACATTTTTTAACTCTGCCGTCGCCGGTCCCAAGCCCGTGCTGTGAAAAGAGGAGGGTCAGATGCTGGGACAAGCAAACCAGCTCTGTAAAAACTATTTGCTACTGCGGTCAGGGAGGGCCTTGGAAAAGCTCATTGAGATTCCTCAGGATCTCAAACAAATAAATGAATAAATAAATAATGTTTTCAACATTTTTTTAACTCTGCCGTGGCTGGTCCCAAGCCCGTGCTGTGAAAAGAAGAGGGTCAGATGCTGGGACAAGCAAACCAGCTCTGTAAAAAAAACTATTTGCTACGGCAGTCAGGGAGGGCCTTGGAAAAGCTCATTGGGATTCATCAGGATCTCAAACAAATAAATGAATAAATAAATAAATAATGTTTTCAACATTTTTTAACTCTGCCGTGGCCGGTCCCAAGCCCGTGCTGTGAAAAGAGGAGGGTCAGATGCTGGGACAAGCAAACCAGCTCTGTAAAAACTATTTTCTACTGAGGTCAGGGAGTGCCTTGGAAAAGCTCATTGGGATTCCTCAGGATCTCAAACAAATAAATGAATAAATAAATAAATAATGTTTTCAACATTTTTTAACTCTGCCTTCGCCGGTCCCAAGCCCGTGCTGTGAAAAGAAGAGGGTCAGATGCTGGGACAAGCAAACCAGCTCTGTAAAAACTATTTGCTACTGCGGTCAGGGAGGGCCTTGGAAAAGCTCATTGGGATTCCTCAGGATCTCAAACAAATAAATGAATAAATAAATAATGTTTTCAACATTTTTTAACTCTGCCATGGCCGGTCCCAAGCCCGTGCTGTGAATAGAGGAGGGTCAGATGCTGGGACAAGCAAACCAGCTCTGTAAAAACTATTTACTACTGCGGTCAGGGTGGGCCTTGGAAAAGCTCATTGGGATTCCTCAGGATCTCAAACAAATAAATGAATAAATAAATAAATAATGTTTTCAACATTTTTTAACTCTGCCGTGGCCGGTCCCAAGCCCGTGCTGTGAAAAGAGGAGGGTCAGATGTTGGGACAAGCAAACCAGCTCTGTAAAAACTATTTGCTACTGCGGTCAGGGAGGGCCTTGGAAAAGCTCATTGTGATTCCTCAGGATCTCAAACAAATAAATGAATAAATAAATAAGGTTTTCAACATTTTTTTTAACTCTGCCGTGGTCGGTCACAAGCCCGTACTGTGAAAAGAGGAGGGTCAGATGCTGGGACAAGCAAACCAGCTCTGTAAAAAAAACTATTTGCTACTGCGGTCAGGGAGGGCCTTGGAAAAGCTCATTGGGATTCCTCAGAATCTCAAACAAATAAATGAATAAATAAATAAATAATGTTTTCAACATTTTTTAACTCTGCCGTGGCCGGTCCCAAGCCCGTGCTGTGAAAAGAGGAGGGTCAGATGTTGGGACAAGCAAACCAGCTCTGTAAAAACTATTTGCTACTGCGGTCAGGGAGGGCCTTGGAAAAGCTCATTGGGATTCCTCAGGATCTCAAACAAATAAATGAATAAATAAATAATGTTTTCAACATTTTTTTAACTCTGCCGTGGCCGGTCCCAAGCCCGTGCTGTGAAAAGAGGAGGGTCAGATGCTGGGACAGGCAAACCAGCTCTGTAAAAACTATTTTCTACTGAGGTCAGGAAGGGCCTTGGAAAAGCTCATTGGGATTCCTCAGGATCTCAAACAAATAAATGAATAAATAAATAAATAATGTTTTCAACATTTTTTAACTCTGCCGTCGCCGGTCCCAAGCCCGTGCTGTGAAAAGAGGAGGGTCAGATGCTGGGACAAGCAAACCAGCTCTGTAAAAACTATTTGCTACTGCGGTCAGGGAGGGCCTTGGAAAAGCTCATTGGGATTCCTCAGGATCTCAAACAAATAAATGAATAAATAAATAATGTTTTCAACATTTTTTTAACTCTGCCGTGGCCGGTCCCAAGCCCGTGCTGTGAAAAGAAGAGGGTCAGATGCTGGGACAAGCAAACCAGCTCTGTAAAAAAAACTATTTGCTACTGCAATCAGGGAGGGCCTTGGAAAAGCTCATTGGGATTCCTCAGGATCTCAAACAAATAAATGAATAAATAAATAAATAATGTTTTCAACATTTTTTAACTCTGCCGTGGCCGGTCCCAAGCCCGTGCTGTGAAAAGAGGAGGGTCAGATGCTGGGACAAGCAAACCAGCTCTGTAAAAACTATTTTCTACTGAGGTCAGGGAGTGCCTTGGAAAAGCTCATTGGGATTCCTCAGGATCTCAAACAAATAAATGAATAAATAAATAAATAATGTTTTCAACATTTTTTAACTCTGCCGTCGCCGGTCCCAAGCCCGTGCTGTGAAAAGAGGAGGGTCAGATGCTGGGACAAGCAAACCAGCTCTGTAAAAACTATTTGCTACTGCGGTCAGGGAGGGCCTTGGAAAAGCTCATTGGGATTCCTCAGGATCTCAAACAAATAAATTAATAAATAAATAAATAATGTTTTCAACATTTTTTAACTCTGCCGTGGCCGGTCCCAAGCCCGTGCTGTGAAAAGAGGAGGGTCAGATGCTGGGACAAGGAAACCAGCTCTGTAAAAACTATTTGCTACTGCGGTCAGGGAGGGCCTTGGAAAAGCTCATTGGGATTCCTCAGGATCTCAAACAAATAAATGAATAAATAAATAATGTTTTCAACATTTTTTAACTCTGCCATGGCCGGTCCCAAGCCCGTGCTGTGAATAGAGGAGGGTCAGATGCTGGGACAAGCAAACCAGCTCTGTAAAAACGATTTACTACTGCGGTCAGGGAGGGCCTTGGAAAAGCTCATTGGGATTCCTCAGGATCTCAAACAAATAAATGAATAAATAAATAAATAATGTTTTCAACATTTTTTAACTCTGCCGTCGCCGGTCCCAAGCCCGTGCTGTGAAAAGAGGAGGGTCAGATGCTGGGACAAGCAAACCAGCTCTGTAAAAACTATTTGCTACTGCAGTCAGGGAGGGCCTTGGAAAAGCTCATTGGGATTCCTCAGGATCTCAAACAAATAAATTAATAAATAAATAAATAATGTTTTCAACATTTTTTAACTCTGCCGTGTCCGGTCCCAAGCCCGTGCTGTGAAAAGAGGAGGGTCAGATGCTGGGACAAGGAAACCAGCTCTGTAAAAACTATTTGCTACTGCGGTCAGGGAGGGCCTTGGAAAAGCTCATTGGGATTCCTCAGGATCTCAAACAAATAAATGAATAAATAAATAATGTTTTCAACATTTTTTAACTCTGCCATGGCCGGTCCCAAGCCCGTGCTCTGAATAGAGGAGGGTCAGATGCTGGGACAAGCAAACCAGCTCTGTAAAAACTATTTACTACTGCGGTCAGGGAGGGCCTTGGAAAAGCTCATTGGGATTCCTCAGGATCTCAAACAAATAAATGAATAAATAAATAAATAAAGTTTTCAACATTTTTTAACTCTGCCGTGTCCGGTCCCAAGCCCGTGCTGTGAAAAAAGGAGGGTCAGATGCTGGGACAAGCAAACCAGCTCTGTAAAAACTATTTGCTACTGCGGTCAGGGAGGGCCTTGGAAAAGCTCATTGGGATTCCTCAGGATCTCAAACAAATAAATGAATAAATAAATAATGTTTTCAACATTTTTTTAACTCTGCCGTGGCTGGTCCCAAGCCCGTGCTGTGAAAAGAAGAGGGTCAGATGCTGGGACAAGCAAACCAGCTCTGTAAAAAAAACGATTTGCTACTGCGGTCAGGGAGGGCCTTGGAAAAGCTCATTGGGATTCCTCAGAATCTCAAACAAATAAATGAATAAATAAATAAATAATGTTTTCAACATTTTTTAACTCTGCCGTGGCCGGTCCCAAGCCCGTGCTGTGAAAAGAGGAGGGTCAGATGCTGGGACAAGCAAACCAGCTCTGCAAAAAAAACTATTTGCTACTGCGGTCAGGGAGGGCCTTGGAAAAGCTCATTGGGATTCCTCAGAATCTCAAACAAATAAATGAATAAATAAATAAATAATGTTTTCAACATTTTTTAACTCTGCCGTGGCCGGTCCCAAGCCCGTGCTGTGAAAAGAGGAGGGTCAGATGTTGGGACAAGCAAACCAGCTCTGTAAAAACTATTTGCTACTGCGGTCAGGGAGGGCCTTGGAAAAGCTCATTGGGATTCCTCAGGATCTCAAACAAATAAATGAATAAATAAATAATGTTTTCAACATTTTTTTAACTCTGCCGTGGCCGGTCCCAAGCCCGTGCTGTGAAAAGAGGAGGGTCAGATGCTGGGACAGGCAAACCAGCTCTGTAAAAACTATTTTCTACTGAGGTCAGGAAGGGCCTTGGAAAAGCTCATTGGGATTCCTCAGGATCTCAAACAAATAAATGAATAAATAAATAAATAATGTTTTCAACATTTTTTAACTCTGCCGTCGCCGGTCCCAAGCCCGTGCTGTGAAAAGAGGAGGGTCAGATGCTTGGACAAGCAAACCAGCTCTGTAAAAACTATTTGCTACTGCGGTCAGGGAGGGCCTTGGAAAAGCTCATTGGGATTCCTCAGGATCTCAAACAAATAAATGAATAAATAAATAATGTTTTCAACATTTTTTTAACTCTGCCATGGCCGGTCCCAAGCCCGTGCTGTGAAAAGAAGAGGGTCAGATGCTGGGACAAGCAAACCAGCTCTGTAAAAAAAACTATTTGCTTCTGCAGTCAGGGAGGGCCTTGGAAAAGCTCATTGGGATTCATCAGGATCTCAAACAAATAAATGAATAAATAAATAAATAATGTTTTCAACATTTATTAACTCTGCCGTGGCCGGTCCCAAGCCCGTGCTGTGAAAAGAGGAGGGTCAGATGCTGGGACAAGCAAACCAGCTCTGTAAAAACTATTTTCTACTGAGGTCAGGGAGTGCCTTGGAAAAGCTCATTGGGATTCCTCAGGATCTCAAACAAATAAATGAATAAATAAATAAATAATGTTTTCAACATTTTTTAACTCTGCCGTCGCCGGTCCCAAGCCCGTGCTGTGAAAAGAGGAGGGTCAGATGCTGGCACAAGCAAACCAGCTCTGTAAAAACTATTTGCTACTGCGGTCAGGGAGGGCCTTGGAAAAGCTCATTGGGATTCCTCAGGATCTCAAACAAATAAATGAATAAATAAATAATGTTTTCAACATTTTTTAACTCTGCCATGGCCGGTCCCAAGCCCGTGCTGTGAATAGAGGAGGGTCAGATGCTGGGACAAGCAAACCAGCTCTGTAAAAACTATTTACTACTGCGGTCAGGGAGGGCCTTTGAAAAGCTCATTGGGATTCCTCAGGATCTCAAACAAATAAATGAATAAATAAATAAATAATGTTTTCAACATTTTTTAACTCTGCCGTGGCCGGTCCCAAGCCCGTGCTGTGAAAAGAGGAGGGTCAGATGCTGGGACAAGCAAACCAGCTCTGTAAAAACTATTTGCTACTGCGGTCAGGGAGGGCCTTGGAAAAGCTCATTGGGATTCCTCTGGATCTCAAACAAATAACTGAATAAATAAATAATGTTTTCAACATTTTTTTAACTCTGCCGTGGCCGGTCCCAAGCCCATGCTGTGAAAAGAGGAGGGTCAGATGCTGGGACAAGCAAACCAGCTCTGTAAAAACTATTTGCTACTGCGGTCAGGGAGGGCCTTGGAAAAGCTCATTGGGATTCCTCAGGATCTCAAACAAATAAATGAATAAATAAATAAATAATGTTTTCAACATTTTTTTAACTCTGCCGTGGCCGGTCCCAAGCCCGTGCTGTGAAAAGAGGAGGGTCAGATGCTGGGACAAGCAAACCAGCTCTGTAAAAACTATTTGCTAGTGCAGTCAGGGAGGGCCTTGGAAAAGCTAATTGGGATTCTTCGTGATCTCAAACAAATAAATGAATAAATAAATAATGTTTTCAACATTTTTTTTAACTCTGCCATGGTCGGTCCCAAGCCCGTGCTATGAAAAGAGGAGGGTCAGATGCTGGGACAAGCAAACCAGCTCTGTAAAAACTATTTGCTACTGCGGTCAGGGAGGGCCTTGGAAAAGCTCATTGGGATTCCTCAGGATCTCAAACAAATAAATGAATAAATAAATAATGTTTTCAACATTTTTTTAACTCTGCCGTGGCCGGTCCCAAGCCCGTGCTGTGAAAAGAAGAGGGTCAGATGCTTGGACAAGCCAACCAGCTCTGTAAAAAAAACTATTTGCTACTGCAGTCAGGGAGGGCCTTGGAAAAGCTCATTGGGATTCCTCATGATCTCAAACAGATAAATGAATAAATAAATAATGTTTTCAAAATTTTTTTAACTCTGTCGTTGTCGGTCCAAAGCCCGTGCTGTGAAAAGAGGAGGGTCAGATGCTGGGACAAGCAAACCAGCTCTATAAAAACTATTTGCTACTGCGGTCAGGGAGGGCCTTGGAAAAGCTCATTGGGATTCCTCAGGATCTCAAACAAATAAATGAATAAATAAATAAATAATGTTTTCAACATTTTTTAACTCTGCTGTCGCCGGTCCCAAGCCCGTGCTGTGAAAAGAGGAGGGTCAGATGCTGGGACAAGCAAACCAGCTCTGTAAAAACTATTTGCTACTGCAGTCAGGGAGGGCCTTGGAAAAGCTCATTGGGATTCCTCAGGATCTCAAACAAATAAATGAATAAATAAATAAATAATGTTTTCAACATTTTTTTAACTCTGCCGTGGCCGGTCCCAAGCCCGTGCTGTGAAAAGAGGAGGGTCAGATGCTGGGACAAGCAAACCAGCTCTGTAAAAACTATTTGCTACTGCGTTCAGGGAGGGCCTTGGAAAAGCTCACTGGGATTCCTCAGGATCTCAAACAAATAAATGAATAAATAAATAAATAATGTTTTCAACATTTTTTTAACTCTGCCGTGGCTGGTCCCAAGCCCGTGCTGTGAAAAGAGGAGGGTCAGATGCTGGGACAAGCAAACCAGCTCTGTAAAAACTATTTGCTACTGCGGTCAGGGAGGGCCTTGGAAAAGCTCATTGGGATTCCTCAGGATCTCAAACAAATAAATGAATAAATAAATAATGTTTTCAACATTTTTTTAACTCTGCCGTGGCCAGTCCCAAGCCCGTGCTGTGAAAAGAAGAGGGTCAGATGCTGGGACAAGCCAACCAGCTCTGTAAAAAAAACTATTTGCTACTGCAGTCAGGGAGGGCCTTGGAAAAGCTCATTGGGATTCCTCAGGATCTCAAACAAATAAATGAATAAATAAATAAATAATGTTTTCAACATTTTTTTAACTCTGCCGTGGCCGGTCCCAAGCCCGTGCTGTGAAAAGAGGAGGGTCAGATGCTGGGACAAGCAAACCAGCTCTGTAAAAACTATTTGCTAGTGCAGTCAGGGAGGGCCTTGGAAAAGCTCATTGGGATTCCTCATGATCTCAAACACATAAATGAATAAATAAATAATGTTTTCAAAATTTTTTTAACTCTGTCGTGGTCGGTCCAAAGCCCGTGCTGTGAAAAGAGGAGGGTCAGATGCTGGGACAAGCAAACCAGCTCTGTAAAAACTATTTGCTACTGCGGTCAGGGAGGGCCTTGGAAAAGCTCATTGGGATTCCTCAGGATCTCAAACAAATAAATGAATAAATAAATAAATAATGTTTTCAACATTTTTTAACTCTGCTGTCGCCGGTCCCAAGCCCGTGCTGTGAAAAGAGGAGGGTCAGATGCAGGGACAAGCAAACCAGCTCTGTAAAAACTATTTGCTACTGCGGTCAGGGAGGGCCTTGGAAAAGCTCATTGGGATTCCTCAGGATCTCAAAGAAATAAATTATTAAATAAATAAATAATGTTTTCAACATTTTTTAACTCTGCCGTGGCCGGACCCAAGCCCGTGCTGTGAAAAGAGGAGGGTCAGATGCTGGGACAAGGAAACCAGCTCTGTAAAAATATTTGCTACTGCGGTCAGGAGGGCCTTGGAAAAGCTCATTGGGATTCCTCAGGATCTCAAACAAATAAATGAATAAATAAATAATGTTTTCAACAATTTTTTAACTCTGCCATGGCCGGTCCCAAGCCCGTGCTGTGAAAAGAGGAGGGTCAGATGCTGGGAAAAGCAAACCAGCTCTGTAAAAACTATTTGCTACTTGCTACTGCGGTCAGGTAGGGCCTTGGAAAAGCTCATTGGGATTCCTCAGGATCTCAAACAAATAAATGAATAAATAAATGTTTTTAACATTTTTTTAACTCTGCCGTGGCCGGTCCCAAGCCCGTGCTGTGAAAAGAAGAGGGTCAGATGCTGGGACAAGCCAACCAGCTCTGTAAAAAAAACTATTTGCTACTGCAGTCAGGGAGGGCCTTGGAAAAGCTCATTGGGATTCCTCAGGATCTCAAACAAATAAATGAATAAATAAATAAATAATGTTTTCAACATTTTTTTAACTCTGCCGTGGCCGGTCCCAAGCCCGTGCTGTGAAAAGAGGAGGGTCAGATGCTGGGACAAGCAAACAAGCTCTGTAAAAACTATTTGCTAGTGCAGTAAGGGAGGGCCTTGGAAAAGCTCATTGGGATTCCTCATGATCTCAAACACATAAATGAATAAATAAATAATGTTTTCAAAATTTTTTTAACTCTGTCGTGGTCGGTCCAAAGCCCGTGCTGTGAAAAGAGGAGGGTCAGATGCTGGGACAAGCAAACCAGCTCTGTAAAAAATATTTGCTACTGCGGTCAGGGAGGGCCTTGGAAAAGCTCATTGGGATTCCTCAGGATCTCAAACAAATAAATGAATAAATAAATAAATAATGTTTTCAACATTTTTTAACTCTGCTGTCGCCGGTCCCAAGCCCATGCTGTGAAAAGAGGAGGGTCAGATGCTGGGACAAGCAAACCAGCTCTGTAAAAACTATTTGCTACTGCGGTCAGGGAGGGCCTTGGAAAAGCTCATTGGGATTCCTCAGGATCTCAAAGAAATAAATTATTAAATAAATAAATAATGTTTTCAACATTTTTTAACTCTGCCGTGGCCGGACCCAAGCCCGTGCTGTGAAAAGAGGAGGGTCAGATGCTGGGACAAGGAAACCAGCTCTGTAAAAATATTTGCTACTGCGGTCAGGGAGGGCCTTGGAAAAGCTCATTGGGATTCCTCAGGATCTCAAACAAATAAATGAATAAATAAATAATGTTTTCAACAATTTTTTAACTCTGCCATGGCCGGTCCCAAGCCCGTGCTGTGAAAAGAGGAGGGTCAGATGCTGGGACAAGCAAACCAGCTCTGTAAAACTATTTGCTACTTGCTACTGCGGTCAGGGAGGACCTTGGAAAAGCTCATTGGGATTCCTCAGGATCTCAAACAAATAAATGAATAAATAAATGTTTTCAACATTTTTTTAACTCTGCCGTGGCCGGTCCCAAGCCCGTGCTGTTAAAAGAAGAGGGTCAGATGCTGGGACAAGCAAACCAGCTCTGTAAAAAAAACGATTTGCTACTGCGTTCAGGGAGGGCCTTGGAAAAGCTCATTGGGATTCCTCAGGATCTCAAACAAATAAATGAATAAATAAATAAATAATGTTTTCAACATTTTTTTAACTCTGCTGTGGCCGGTCCCAAGCCCGTGCTGTGAAAAGAGGAGGGTCAGATGCTGGGACAAGCAAACCAGCTCTATAAAAACTATTTGCTAGTGCAGTCAGGGAGGGCCTTGGAAAAGCTCATTGGGATTCCTCATGATCTCAAACAAATAAATGAATAAATAAATAATGTTTTCAACATTTTTTTTTAACTCTGCCGTGGTCGGTCCCAAGCCCGTGCTGTGAAAAGAAGAGGGTCAGATGCTGGGACAAGCAAACCAGCTCTGTAGAAAAAACTATATGCTACTGCGGTCAGGGAGGGCCTTGGAAAAGCTCATTGGGATTCCTCAGGATCTCAAACAAATAAATGAATAAATAAATAAATAATGTTTTCAACAATTTTTAACTCTGCCGTGGCCGGTCCCAAGCCCGTGCTGTGAAAAGAGGAGGGTCAGATGCTGGGACAAGCAAACCAGCTCTGTAAAAAATATTTGCTACTGCGGTCAGGGAGGGCCTTGGAAAAGTTCATTGGGATTCCTCTGGATCTCAAACAAATAACTGAATAAATAAATAATGTTTTCAACATTTTTTTAACTCTGCCGTGGCCGGTCCCAAGCCCGTGCTGTGAAAAGAGGAGGGTCAGATGCTGGGACAAGCAAACCAGCTCTGTAAAAACTATTTGCTAGTGCAGTCAGGGAGGGCCTTGGAAAAGCTAATTGGGATTCTTCATGATCTCAAACAAATAAATGAATAAATAAATAATGTTTTCAACATTTTTTTTAACTCTGCCATGGTCGGTCCCAAGCCCGTGCTATGAAAAGAGGAGGGTCAGATGCTGGGACAAGCAAACCAGCTCTGTAAAAACTATTTGCTACTGCGGTCAGGGAGGGCCTTGGAAAAGCTCATTGGGATTCCTCAGGATCTCAAACAAATAAATGAATAAATAAATAATGTTTTCAACATTTTTTTAACTCTGCCGTGGCCGGTCCCAGCCCGTACTGTGAAAAGAAGAGGGTCAGATGCTTGGACAAGCCAACCAGCTCTGTAAAAAAAAACTATTTGCTACTGCAGTCAGGGAGGGCCTTGGAAAAGCTCATTGGGATTCCTCATGATCTCAAACACATAAATGAATAAATAAATAATGTTTTCAAAATTTTTTTAACTCTGTCGTGGTCGGTCCAAAGCCCGTGCTGTGAAAAGAGGAGGGTCAGATGCTGGGACAAGCAAACCAGCTCTGTAAAAACTATTTGCTACTGCGGTCAGGGAGGGCCTTGGAAAAGCTCATTGGGATTCCTCAGGATCTCAAACAAATAAATGAATAAATAAATAAATAATGTTTTCAACATTTTTTAACTCTGCTGTCGCCGGTCCCAAGCCCGTGCTGTGAAAAGAGGAGGGTCAGATGCTGGGACAAGCAAACCAGCTCTGTAAAAACTATTTGCTACTGCGGTCAGGGAGGGCCTTGGAAAAGCTCATTGGGATTCCTCAGGATCTCAAAGAAATAAATTATTAAATAAATAAATAATGTTTTCAACATTTTTTAACTCTGCCGTGGCCGGACCCAAGCCCGTGCTGTGAAAAGAGGAGGGTCAGATGCTGGGACAAGGAAACCAGCTCTGTAAAAATATTTGCTACTGCGGTCAGGGAGGGCCTTGGAAAAGCTCATTGGGATTCCTCAGGATCTCAAACAAATAAATGAATAAATAAATAATGTTTTCAACAATTTTTTAACTCTGCCATGGCCGGTCCCAAGCCCGTGCTGTGAAAAGAGGAGGGTCAGATGCTGGGACAAGCAAACCAGCTCTGTAAAACTATTTGCTACTTGCTACTGCGGTCAGGGAGGACCTTGGAAAAGCTCATTGGGATTCCTCAGGATCTCAAACAAATAAATGAATAAATAAATAAATAATGTTTTCAACATTTTTTTAACTCTGCCGTGGCCGGTCCCAAGCCCGTGCTGTGAAAAGAGGAGGGTCAGATGCTGGGACAAGCAAACCAGCTCTGTAAAAAATATTTGCTAGTGCAGTCAGGGAGGGCCTTGGAAAAGCTAATTGGGATTCTTCATGATCTCAAACAAATAAATGAATAAATAAATAATGTTTTAAACATTTTTTTTAACTCTGCCATGGTCGGTCCCAAGCCCGTGCTATGAAAAGAGGAGGGTCAGATGCTGGGACAAGCAAACCAGCTCTGTAAAAACTATTTGCTACTGCGGTCAGGGAGGGCCTTGGAAAAGCTCATTGGGATTCCTCAGGATCTCAAACAAATAAATGAATAAATAAATAATGTTTTCAACATTTTTTTAACTCTGCCGTGGCCGGTCCCAAGCCCGTACTGTGAAAAGAAGAGGGTCAGATGCTTGGACAAGCCAACCAGCTCTGTAAAAAAAAACTATTTGCTACTGCAGTCAGGGAGGGCCTTGGAAAAGCTCATTGGGATTCCTCATGATCTCAAACACATAAATGAATAAATAAATAATGTTTTCAAAATTTTTTTAACTCTGTCGTGGTCGGTCCAAAGCCCGTGCTGTGAAAAGAGGAGGGTCAGATGCTGGGACAAGCAAACCAGCTCTGTAAAAACTATTTGCTACTGCGGTCAGGGAGGGCCTTGGAAAAGCTCATTGGGATTCCTCAGGATCTCAAACAAATAAATGAATAAATAAATAAATAATGTTTTCAACATTTTTTAACTCTGCTGTCGCCGGTCCCAAGCCCGTGCTGTGAAAAGAGGAGGGTCAGATGCTGGGACAAGCAAACCAGCTCTGTAAAAACTATTTGCTACTGCGGTCAGGGAGGTCCTTGGAAAAGCTCATTGGGATTCCTCAGGATCTCAAACAAATAAATGAATAAATAAATAAATAATGTTTTCAACATTTTTTTAACTCTGCCGTGGCCGGTCCCAAGCCCGTGCTGTGAAAAGAGGAGGGTCAGATGCTGGGACAAGCAAACCAGCTCTGTAAAAACTATTTGCTACGGCGTTCAGGGAGGGCCTTGGAAAAGCTCACTGGGATTCCTCAGGATCTCAAACAAATAAATGAATAAATAAATAAATAATGTTTTCAACATTTTTTTAACTCTGCCGTGGCCGGTCCCAAGCCCGTGCTGTGAAAAGAGGAGGGTAAGATGCTGGGACAAGCAAACCAGCTCTGTAAAAACTATTTGCTACTGCGGTCAGGGAGGGCCTTGGAAAAGCTCATTGGGATTCCTCAGGATCTCAAACAAATAAATGAATGAATAAATAATGTTTTCAACATTTTTTTAACTCTGCCGTGGCCGGTCCCAAGCCCGTGCTGTGAAAAGAAGAGGGTCAGATGCTGGGACAAGCCAACCAGCTCTGTAAAAAAAACTATTTGCAACTGCAGTCAGGGAGGGCCTTGGAAAAGCTCATTGGGATTCCTCAGGATCTCAAACAAATAAATGAATAAATAAATAAATAATGTTTTCAACATTTTTTTAACTCTGCCGTGGCCGGTCCCAAGCCCGTGCTGTGAAAAGAGGAGGGTCAGATGCTGGGACAAGCAAACCAGCTCTGTAAAAACTATTTGCTAGTGCAGTCAGGGAGGGCCTTGGAAAAGCTCATTGGGATTCCTCATGATCTCAAACACATAAATGAATAAATAAATAATGTTTTCAAAATTTTTTTACCTCTGTCGTGGTCGGTCCAAAGCCCATGCTGTGAAAAGAGGAGGGTCAGATGCTGGGACAAGCAAACCAGCTCTGTAAAAACTATTTGCTACTGCGGTCAGGGAGGGCCTTGGAAAAGCTCATTGGGATTCCTCAGGATCTCAAACAAATAAATGAATAAATAAATAAGTAATGTTTTCAACATTTTTTAACTCTGCTGTCGCCGGTCCCAAGCCCGTGCTGTGAAAAGAGGAGGGTCAGATGCTGGGACAAGCAAACCAGCTCTGTAAAATCTATTTGCTACTGCGGTCAGGGAGGGCCTTGGAAAAGCTCATTGGGATTCCTCAGGATCTCAAAGAAATAAATTATTAAATAAATAAATAATGTTTTCAACATTATTTAACTCTGCCGCGGCCGGACCCAAGCCCGTGCTGTGAAAAGAGGAGGGTCAGATGCTGGGACAAGGAAACCAGCTCTGTAAAAATATTTGCTACTGCGGTCAGGGAGGGCCTTGGAAAAGCTCATTGGGATTCCTCAGGATCTCAAACAAATAAATGAATAAATAAATAAGTAATGTTTTCAACATTTTTTAACTCTGCTGTCGCTGGTCCCAAGCCCGTGCTGTGAAAAGAGGAGGGTCAGATGCTGGGACAAGCAAACCAGCTCTGTAAAATCTATTTGCTACTGCGGTCAGGGAGGGCCTTGGAAAAGCTCATTGGGATTCCTCAGGATCTCAAAGAAATAAATTATTAAATAAATAAATAATGTTTTCAACATTATTTAACTCTGCCGTGGCCGGACCCAAGCCCGTGCTGTGAAAAGAGGAGGGTCAGATGCTGGGACAAGGAAACCAGCTCTGTAAAAATATTTGCTACTGCGGTCAGGGAGGGCCTTGGAAAAGCTCATTGGGATTCCTCAGGATCTCAAACAAATAAATGAATAAATAAATAATGTTTTCAACAATTTTTTAACTCTGCCATGGCCGGTCCCAAGCCCGTGCTGTGAAAAGAGGAGGGTCAGATGCTGGGACAAGCAAACCAGCTCTGTAAAAACTATTTGCTACTTGCTACTGCGGTCAGGGAGGACCTTGGAAAAGCTCATTGGGATTCCTCAGGATCTCAAACAAATAAATGAATAAATAAATGTTTTCAACATTTTTTTAACTCTGCCCTGGCCGGTCCCAAGCCCGTGCTGTTAAAAGAAGAGGGTCAGATGCTGGGACAAGCAAACCAGCTCTGTAAAAAAAACTATTTGCTACTGCGTTCAGGGAGGGCCTTGGAAAAGCTCATTGGGATTCCTCAGGATCTCAAACAAATAAATGAATAAATAAATAAATAATGTTTTCAACATTTTTTTAACTCTGCCGTGGCCGGTCCCAAGCCCGTGCTGTGAAAAGAGGAGGGTCAGATGCTGGGACAAGCAAACCAGCTCTATAAAAACTATTTGCTAGTGCAGTCAGGGAGGGCCTTGGAAAAGCTCATTGGGATTCCTCATGATCTCAAACAAATAAATGAATAAATAAATAATGTTTTCAACATTTTTTTTAACTCTGCCGTGGTCGGTCCCAAGCCCGTGCTGTGAAAAGAAGAGGATCAGATGCTGGGACAAGCAAACCAGCTCTGTAGAAAAAACTGAATGCTACTGCGGTCAGGGAGGGCCTTGGAAAAGCTCATTGGGATTCCTCAGGATCTCAAACAAATAAATGAATAAATAAATAAATAATGTTTTCAACATTTTTTAACTCTGCCGTGGCCGGTCCCAAGCCCGTGCTGTGAAAAGAGGAGGGTCAGATGCTGGGACAAGCAAACCAGCTCTGTAAAAACTATTTGCTACTGCGGTCAGGGAGGGCCTTGGAAAAGCTCATTGGGATTCCTCTGGATCTCAAACAAATAACTGAATAAATAAATAATTTTTTCAACATTTTTTTAACTCTGCCGTGGCTGGTCCCAAGCCCGTGCTGTGAAAAGAGGAGGGTCAGATGCTGGGACAAGCAAACCAGCTCTGTAAAAACTATTTGCTACTGCAGTCAGGGAGGGCCTTGGAAAAGCTCATTGGGATTCCTCAGGATCTCAAACAAATAAATGAATAAATAAATAAATAATGTTTTCAACATTTTTTTTAACTCTGCCGTGGCCGGTCCCAAGCCCGTGCTGTGAAAAGAGGAGGGTCAGATGCTGGGACAAGCAAACCAGCTCTGTAAAAACTATTTGCTAGTGCAGTCAGGGAGGGCCTTGGAAAAGCTAATTGAGATTCTTCATGATCTCAAACAAATAAATGAATAAATAAATAATGTTTTCAACATTTTTTTTAACTCTGCCATGGTCGGTCCCAAGCCCGTGCTGTGAAAAGAGGAGGGTCAGATGCTGGGACAAGCAAACCAGCTCTGTAAAAACTATTTGCTACTGCGGTCAGGGAGGGCCTTGGAAAAGCTCATTGGGATTCCTCAGGATCTCAAACAAATAAATCAATAAATAAATAATGTTTTCAACATTTTTTAACTCTGCCGTGGCCGGTCCCAAGCCCGTGCTGTGAAAAGAAGAGGGTCAGATGCTGGGACAAGCCAACCAGCTCTGTAAAAAAAACTATTTGCTACTGCAGTCAGGGAGGGCCTTGGAAAAGCTCATTGGGATTCCTCAGGATCTCAAACAAATAAATGAATAAATAAATAAATAATGTTTTCAACATTTTTTTAACTCTGCCGTGGCCGGTCCCAAGCCCGTGCTGTGAAAAGAGGAGGGTCAGATGCTGGGACAAGCAAACCAGCTCTGTAAAAACTATTTGCTACTGCGTTCAGAGAGGGCCTTGGAAAAGCTCACTGGTATTCCTCAGGATCTCAAACAAATAAATGAATAAATAAATAAATAATGTTTTCAACATTTTTTTAACTCTGCCGTGGCCGGTCCCAAGCCCGTGCTGTGAAAAGAGGAGGGTCAGATGCTGGGACAAGCAAACCAGCTCTGTAAAAACTATTTGCTACTGCGGTCAGGGAGGGCCTTGGAAAAGCTCATTGGGATTCCTCTGGATCTCAAACAAATAAATGAATAAATAAATAATGTTTTCAACATTTTTTTAACTTTGCCGTGGCCGGTCCCAAGCCCGTGCTGTGAAAAGAGGAGGGTCAGATGCTGGGACAAGCAAACCAGCTCTGTAAAAACTATTTGCTACTGCAGTCAGGGAGGGCCTTGGAAAAGCTCATTGGGATTCCTCAGGATCTCAAACAAATAAATGAATAAATAAATAAATAATGTTTTCAACATTTTTTTTAACTCTGCCGTGGCCGGTCCCAAGCCCGTGCTGTGAAAAGAGGAGGGTCAGATGCTGGGACAAGCAAACCAGCTCTGTAAAAACTATTTGCTAGTGCAGTCAGGGAGGGCCTTGGAAAAGCTCATTGGGATTTCTCATGATCTCAAACAAATAAATGAATAAATAAATAATGTTTTCAACATTTTATTTAACTCTGCCGTGGTCGGTCCCAAGCCTGTGCTGTGAAAAGAGGAGGGTCAGATGCTGGGACAAGCAAACCAGCTCTGTAAAAACTATTTGCTACTGTGGTCAGGGAGGGCCTTGGAAAAGCTTATTGGGATTCCTCAGGATCTCAAACAAATAAATGAATAAATAAATAATGTTTTCAACATTTTTTTAACTCTGCCGTGGCCGGTCCCAAGCCCGTGCTGTGAAAAGAAGAGGGTCAGATGCTGGGACAAGCAAACCAGCTCTGTAAAAAAAACCATTTGCTACTGCAGTCAGGGAGGGCCTTGGAAAAGCTCATTGGGATTCCTCAGGATCTCAAACAAATAAATGAATAAATAAATAAATGTTTTCAACGTTTTTTAACTCTGCCGTTGCCGGTCCCAAGCCCGTGCTGTGAAAAGAGGAGGGTCAGATGCTGGGACAAGCAAACCAGCTCTGTAAAAACTATTTGCTACTGCGGTCAGGGAGGGCCTTGGAAAAGCTCATTGGGATTCCTCAGGATCTCAAACAAATAAATGAATAAATAAATAAATAATGTTTTCAACATTTTTTTAACTCTGCCGTGGCCGGTCCCAAGCCCATGCTGTGAAAAGAGGAGGGTCAGATGCTGGGACAAGCAAACCAGCTCTGTAAAAACTATTTGCTAGTGCAGTCAGGGAGGGCCTTGGAAAAGCTCATTGGGATTCCTCATGATCTCAAACAAATAAATGAATAAATAAATAATGTTTTCAACATTTTTTTAACTCTGCCGTGGCCGGTCCCAAGCCCGTGCTGTGAAAAGAAGAGGGTCAGATGCTGGTTGTAATACACTGCCATCTTGTTGTAACCTGCAGTACTCTGTGCAATGGGTTAAAAAGAACCTGTTTAGACAGTCCAACAACTCACTTGTAAAGAGAAGGCTAGTTTTAGTTTTCTATGACATTCATAGTAAATGCCTATCAAAATGCTTCCCTGCTGTCTTTGCTGAATTCTTTCCTGCTGTCCCGTCTGTGTGCTTCGACTCGACTGTCAAAGGGGAAAGAAGGTATACCTCTTTTTACGGAGGACAGACAGAAGGACCTGTTCACCCAAAGCACGTTTAACGGGGGGGACAAGTGCAGGCGTTAGGATATGCTCGGGTTTCCAAGCTTCTTCCTGTTTTGAATTGTATTGTAACTGTATTGTCTTCACTCACATTGTAAAGCGCTGGGCAAACTGTTGGTGCTATATAAATCTTTTATAAAAAAAGTACTGATACATGAGGGAACCCTGGTTGTAATACCCTGCCATCTTGTTGTAACCTGCAGTACTCTGTGCAATGGGTTAAAAAGAACCTGTTTAGACAGTCCTACAACTCACATGTAAAGAGAAGGCTAGTTTTAGTTTTCTATGGGATTAGTAGAGAGGCCTGTTTACTATGACATTCATAGTAAATGCCTATCAAAATGCTTCCCTGCTGTCTTTGCTGAGTTCTTTCCTGCTGTCCCGTCTGTGTGCTTCGGCTCGACTATCAAAGGGGAAAGAAGGTATACCTCTTTTTACGGAGGACAGACAGAAGGACCTGTTCACCCAAAGCACGTTTAACGGGGGGGACAAGTGCAGGCGTTAGGATATGCTTGGGTTTCCAAGCTTCTTCCTGTTTTGAATTGTATTGTAACTGTATTGTCTTCACTCACAATTTAAAGCGCTGGGCAAACTGTTGGCGCTATATAAATCTTTATATAAAAAAAGTACTGATACTTGAGGGAACTCTGGTTGTAATACCCTGCCATCTTGTTGTAACCTGCAGTACTCTGTGCAATGGGTTAAAAAGAACCTGTTTAGACAGTCCTACAACTCACTTGTAAAGAGAAGTCTAGTTTTAGTTTTCTATGGGATTAGTCGAGAGGCCTGTTTACTATGACATTCATAGTAAATGCCTATCAAAATGCTTCCCTGCTGTCTTTGCTGAGTTCTTTCCTGCTGTCCCGTCTGTGTGCTTCGGCTCGACTGTCAAAGGGGAAAAAAGGTATACCTCTTTTTACGGAGGACAGAGAGAAGGACCTGTTCACCCAAAGCACGTTTAACGGGGGGGGGACAAGTGAAGGCATTAGGATATGCTCGGGTTCCCAAGCTTCTTCCTGTTTTGAATTGTGTTGTAACTGTATTGTCTTCACTCACATTGTAAAGCGCTGGGCAAACTGTTGGCGCTATATAAATCCTGTATATAAAAAAAGTACTGATATATGAGGGAACTCTGGTTGTAATACACTGCCATCTTGTTGTAACCTGCAGTACTCTGTGCAATGGGTTAAAAAGAACCTGTTTAGACAGTCCTACAACTCACTTGTAAAGAGAAGGCTAAGTTTAGTTTTCTATGACATTCATAGTAAATGCCTATCAAAATGCTTCCCTGCTGTCTTTGCTGAATTTTTTCCTGCTGTCCCGTCTGTGTGCTTCGACTCGACTGTCAAAGGGGAAAGAAGGTATACCTCTTTTTACGGAGGACAGACAGAAGGACCTGTTCACCCAAAGCTCGTTTAGCGGGCGGGGACAAGTGCAGGCGTTAGGATATGCTCGGGTTCCCAAGCTTCTTCCTGTTTTGAATTGTATTGTAACTGTATTGTCTTCACTCACATTGTAAAGCGCTGGGCAAACTGTTGGCGCTATATAAATCCTGTATATAAAAAAGTACTGATATATGAGGGAACTCTGGTTGTAATACCCTGCCATCTTTTTGTAACCTTCAGTACTCTGTGCAATGGGTTAAAAAGAACCTGTTTAGACAGTCCTACAACTCACTTGTAAAGAGAAGGCTAGTTTTAGTTTTCTATGGGATTAGTAGAGAGGCCTGTTTACTATGACATTCATAGTAAATGCCTATCCAAATGCTTAGATTGCTGTCTTTGCTGAGTTCTTTCCTGCTGTCCCGTCTGTGTGCTTCGGCTCGACTGTCAAAGGGGAAAGAAGGTATACCTCTTTTTACGGATGACAGACAGAATGACCTGTTCACCCAAAGCACGTTTAACGGGGGGGACAAGTGCAGGCGTTAGGATATGCTCGGGTTCCCAAGCTTCTTCCTGTTTTGAATTGTATTGTAACTGTATTGTCTTCACTCACATTGTAAAGCGCTGGGCAAACTGTTGGCGCTATATAAATCCTGTATATAAAAAAGTACTGATATATGAGGGAACTCTGGTTGTAATACCCTGCCATCTTTTTGTAACCTTCAGTACTCTGTGCAATGGGTTAAAAAGAACTTGTTTAGACAGTCCTACAACTCACTTTTAAAGAGAAGGCTAGTTTTAGTTTTCTATGACATTCATAGTAAATGCCTATCAAAATGCTTCCCTGCTGTCCTTGCTGAGTTCTTTTCTGCTGTCCCGTCTGTGTGTGTCAGAGACTCAATACCCTGCGCAACGCTTCCTGAGCACACTGATGTGCTGTAATGAGTCTGCAACCTAAAGGGTTAACCTAGAGCAGACTAATTGCAATAATTGGCAAACAGGCTGCCTTATTTAAACAGCCCAGCAGCACTGCACTTTGCTGTGTTGTCTTCAGCTCTCCTGTATCCTGTGCCTGTTATATCTGCTGTACCTGTTTACCTGACCCAGCTTGTCTTTGGATTCCGATTGTTCCTGTTTACCTGACCCGGCTTGTCTTTGGATTCTGATTACCTGCTGCCCGCCCTGACCTTGGCTTGTCCTGACTATCCTCCTGTCTCGTCCTGATCTGTTTACCTGCTACCAGCTATTGGTCCTGGACCTGTTCCTGGCTCTCCCAGGGAATCCGGGGGACCGCGACCTGGTGTTAGCAAGCAGCCAAATCCATCCCCACCATCTGGGGCCCTGGTGAAAACTGGCTAACACTTAGACTAAGCGCCTCTGGTGAACCTGTGCCATGCCAGTTACCTGGTAAGCCACTCCTCTTACGTCAGGCTCTGCCATGTTACCCCGTGACAGTGTGCTTCGGCTCGACTGTCAAAGGGGAAAGAAGGTATACCTCTTTTTACGGAGGACAGACAGAAGGACCTGTTCACCCAAAGCACGTTTAACGGGGGGGACAAGTGCAGGCGTTAGGATATGCTTAAGTTTCCAAGCTTCTTCCTGTTTTGAATTGTATTGTAACTGTATTGTCTTCACTCACAATTTAAAGCGCTGGGCAAACTGTTGGCGCTATATAAATCTTTATATAAAAAAGTACTGATACTTGAGGGAACTCTGGTTGTAATACCCTGCCATCTTGTTGTAACCTGCAGTACTCTGTGCAATGGGTTAAAAAGAACCTGTTTAGACAGTCCTACAACTCACATGTAAAGAGAAGGCTTTTTTTTAGTTTTCTATGGGATTAGTAGAGAGGCCTGTTTACTATGACATTCATAGTAAATGCCTATCAAAATGCTTCCCTGCTGTCTTTGCTGAGTTCTTTCCTGCTGTCCCGTCTGTGTGCTTCGGCTCGACTGTCAAAGGGGAAAAAAGGTATACCTCTTTTTACGGATGACAGACAGAAGGACCTGTTCACCCAAAGCACGTTTAACGGGGGGGACAAGTGCAGGCGTTAGGATATGCTCGGGTTCCCAAGCTTCTTCCTGTTTTGAATTGTATTGTAACTGTATTGTCTTCACTCACATTGTAAAGCGCTGGGTAAACTGTTGGCGCTATATAAATCCTGTATATAAAAAAGTACTGATATATGAGGGAACTCTGGTTGTAATACCCTGCCATCTTTTTGTAACCTTCAGTACTCTGCAATGGGTTAAAAAGAACTTGTTTAGACAGTCCTACAACTCACTTTTAAAGAGAAGGCTAGTTTTAGTTTTCTATGACATTCATAGTAAATGCCTATCAAAATGCTTCCCTGCTGTCCTTGCTGAGTTCTTTTCTGCTGTCCCGTCTGTGTGTGTCAGAGACTCAATATCCTGCGCAACGTTTCCTGAGCACACTGATGTGCTGTAATGAGTCTGCAACCTAAAGGGTTAACCTAGAGCAGACTAATTGCAATAATTGGCAAACAGGCTGCCTTATTTAAACAGCCCAGCAGCACTGCACTTTGCTGTGTTGTCTTCAGCTCTCCTGTATCCTGTGCCTGTTATATCTGCTGTACCTGTTTACCTGACCCGGCTTGTCTTTGGATTCCGATTGTTCCTGTTTACCTGACCCGGCTTGTCTTTGGATTCTGATTACCTGCTGCCCGCCCTGACCTTGGCTTGTCCTGACTATCCTCCTGTCTCGTCCTGATCTGTTTACCTGCTACCGGCTATTGGTCCTGGACCTGTTCCTGGCTCTCCCAGGGAATCCGTGGGACTGCGACCTGGTGTTAGCAAGCAGCCAAATCCATCCCCACCATCTGGGGCCCTGGTGAAAACCGGCTAACACTTAGACTAAGCGCCTCTGGTGAACCTGTGCCATGCCAGTTACCTGGTAAGCCACTCCTCTTACGTCAGGCTCTGCCACGTTACCCCGTGACAGTGTGCTTCGGCTCGACTGTCAAAGGGGAAAGAAGGTATACCTCTTTTTACGGAGGACAGACAGAAGGACCTGTTCACCCAAAGCACGTTTAACGGGGGGGGACAAGTGTAGGCATTAGGATATGCTTGGGTTTCCAAGCTTCTTCCTGTTTTGAATTGTATTGTAACTGTATTGTCTTCACTCACAATTTAAAGCGCTGGGCAAACTGTTGGCGCTATATAAATCTTTCTATAAAAAAGCACTGATATATGAGGGAACTCTGGTTGTAATACCCTGCCATCTTGTTGTAACCTGCAGTACTCTGTGCAATGGGTTAAAAGGAACCTGTTTAGACAGTCCTACAACTCACATGTAAAGAGAAGGCTTTTTTTTAGTTTTCTATGGGATTAGTAGAGAGGCCTGTTTACTATGACATTCATAGTAAATGCCTATCAAAATGCTT
This sequence comes from Pelophylax lessonae, assembly GCF_965119305.1. Taxonomy (NCBI): domain Eukaryota; kingdom Metazoa; phylum Chordata; class Amphibia; order Anura; family Ranidae; genus Pelophylax; species Pelophylax lessonae. Next base: position 135,003 of record NW_028120055.1, on the reverse strand, counting down.
CCCTGCTGTCTTTGCTGAGTTCTTTCCTGCTGTCCCGTCTGTGTGCTTCGGCTCGACTGTCAAAGGGGAAAAAAGGTATACCTCTTTTTACGGATGACAGACAGAAGGACCTGTTCACCCAAAGCACGTTTAACGGGGGGGACAAGTGCATGCGTAAGGATATGCTCGGGTTCCCAAGCTTCTTCCTGTTTTGAATTGTATTGTAACTGTATTGTCTTCACTCACATTGTAAAGCGCTGGGCAAACTTTTGGCGCTATATAAATCCTGTATATAAAAAAGTACTGATATATGAGGGAACTCTGGTTGTAATACCCTGCCATCTTTTTGTAACCTTCAGTACTCTGTGCAATGGGTTAAAAAGAACTTGTTTAGTCAGTCCTACAACTCACTTTTAAAGAGAAGGCTAGTTTTAGTTTTCTATGACATTCATAGTAAATGCCTATCAAAATGCTTCCCTGCTGTCCTTGCTGAGTTCTTTTCTGCTGTCCCGTCTGTGTGTGTCAGAGACTCAATACCCTGCGCAACGCTTCCTGAGCACACTGATGTGCTGTAATGAGTCTGCAACCTAAAGGGTTAACCTAGAGCAGACTAATTGCAATAATTGGCAAACAGGCTGCCTTATTTAAACAGCCCAGCAGCACTGCACTTTGCTGTGTTGTCTTCAGCTATCCTGTATCCTGTGCCTGTTATATCTGCTGTACCTGTTTACCTGACCCGGCTTGTCTTTGGATTCCGATTGTTCCTGTTTACCTGACCCGGCTTGTCTTTGGATTCTGATTACCTGCTGCCCGCCCTGACCTTGGCTTGTCCTGACTATCCTCCTGTCTCGTCCTGATCTGTTTACCTGCTACCGGCTATTGGTCCTGGACCTGTTCCTGGCTCTCCCAGGGAATCCGGGGACCGCGACCTGGTGTTAGCAAGCAGCCAAATCCATCCCCACCATCTGGGGCCCTGGTGAAAACCGGCTAACACTTAGACTAAGCGCCTCTGGTGAACCTGTGCCATGCCAGTTACCTGGTAAGCCACTCCTCTTACGTCAGGCTCTGCCACGTTACCCCGTGACAGTACAACACAGCCAAGACTGAGCCTGCTAGAGGAGCCTCTCCTATGGACGACATCTGCCAGCACCTTGCGGCCCTTACCCAAGCCGTTAAGTCCCTGCAAGAGGGCTATACCCAGCTGGAGGGACGCGTTCAGTCCCTAACCCCCTCCACGGACCCTACAGTTCCTGCTGCTTCCATGGCTCCCTCCGGGAATCCCTCCGGTCCGACGGTGGTGATGCTGCCTCCTGAGCCAAGGGTCCCTACGCCGGAAAGGTTTTCTGGGGATCGGAGCAAGTTTAGAGCCTTCCGCAATGCCTGCGATCTGTACTTCTCCCTGCAACCCCGAACCTTCTCCTTGGAAGCAACCAAAGTGGGGTTCATCATATCCCTGCTTCAAGGTGAACCTCAGTCCTGGGCTCACCGCCTGCTTGAAGAGCGCAGCGACCAGCTGGACTTCATGACGGCTTTCTTTAATGCAATGGCGCAGTTATACGAAGACCCGCAGCGCACTGCTACCGCAGAAACCGCGCTCACTTCACTTCAACAGGGCCGTAGAGCCGTAGAGGATTACGTCACTGACTTCAGGCGTTGGAGTACAGACACTCACTGGAACGACGCAGCCTTGCGACATCAGTTCCGCCTGGGTCTTTCAGAAAACTTGAAAGATGAACTGGCCCAAGTGGGTATACCCGAGACCTTGGAGGCATTAATCACCCTGGCCATACATATAGACCGCCGGCTCCGTGAGCGTAGAGCAGAGAGGTCCACGCAGCAGATCCGCCCAGTCTGGATGTTACCACGGGTTCCTAATCCCATCCAAACCTTCTCCTCCAGTGGCCGTTCCAGCAACACTGCTCCGGTTACTTCTGAAACGGATACGTCAGAGCCGATGCAACTTGGGCTTATGCGTCCTTCCTTATCAACAGAAGAATGCTCACGACGACGTCAGAACAACCTGTGTCTGTACTGCGGAGAGGCCGGACACTTTGTACGCTCATGCCCAGCAAAGATGCGTAAGTGTCTTTCTATATCCCCCTCAAGTTATCCAGTTTCTGTCAACAATACCACTCCCCTGGCTCTCTCTATCTCATTCCAGCTCCCAGAAGGGCCGATTCCGGTCACCGCTATTATTGATTCCGGGGCATGCAGCTGCTTCATTGACCTTACCTTTGCTGCCCATCAACACATCCCACTTCGACCCAAGTCGCAGGGACTCTCCATCTTCCTAGCGGATGGGTCCCACATCAAGTCTGGGCCAGTTACCCAAGAAACCCCTCCATTGCCCGTGGCCACTCTCGAAGGGCACAAGGAGTTGTTGTGCCTGGATGCCATCTCTTCTCCCTTGTTTCCTGTTATTCTGGGGTTACCCTGGTTGCAGGCACACAACCCGCAGATTAATTGGACTTCTGGAGACGTCAAGTTCCAGTCCCCTTACTGCCAGAATCATTGCCTGCCAGTACGCCATAGTGCTCCTAGCACCCTACTCTGTATGGACGCTGATAAGGAGATACGTTCCTCTGTCCCAGTATCTTATCACGAATACTTGGATGTCTTCAGTAAACAGGGGGCTGAGACCTTACCCCCCCCACCGTCCCTATGATTGTCCAATTGAATTGCTTCCGGGGGCCGAAATCCCTTTCGGACGTATCTTTCCTTTATCGGAACGAGAATTGGGTACCCTTAAAGACTATGTGACGGAGAATCTAAGGAAGGGATTCATCCGACCCTCTACTTCTCCGGCAGGAGCTGGGATCTTTTTTGTGGAGAAAAAAGACCATTCACTTCAGCCATGTGTCGATTACCGTGAGTTAAATAAAATTACGGTCAAAAACCGGTACCCCCTACCCTTGATTCCTGAACTCTTCCAGAGACTAAGAACCGCCTCTGTATTCACCAAACTGGACCTACGGGGAGCCTACAATTTGGTCCGTATTAGGGAGGGGGACGAATGGAAGACAGCATTCCGCACCCGATTCGGGCATTATGAATATTTGGTGATGCCTTTCGGGCTCTGCAATGCCCCGGCCACCTTCCAGCACTTCGTCAACGACATCTTCAGAGACTATCTGGACATCTTTGTAATTGTCTACCTGGACGATATCTTGGTCTTCTCTTCCTCACTGGCCCAGCACCGAGAACACGTTAAAAAGGTACTCCACCGACTCCGGCTACACCGGCTCTATGCAAAACCCGAGAAATGCGAATTTGAACAGCAGAGTATCCAATTCCTTGGGTTAATAATCTCCTCTGAAGGGGTCAAAATGGACCCTCAGAAGGTCTCCGCCATCCTGGATTGGCCCGCACCGGTGGATAAAAAGGGGATTCAGCGTTTCATAGGATTCGCAAATTTCTACAGGAAATTTATCAAGGGGTTCTCTTCCATCATCGCCCCTATTACCCTTCTCACCAAACAAGGTACCCGCTTCAACTGGTCTCCCGAGGCGCAAGTCGCATTTACAGCCCTGAAGGAGCTGTTTACTTCTGCCCCTATCCTCAGCCACCCGGATCCCGCCCTGCCTTACATCCTCGAAGTTGACGCCTTGGAAATCGCAGTAGGAGCAGTCATCTCCCAGCGTCAAGGTCTCAAGGACCTAATTCATCCGGTAGCCTTCTTCTCACGTAAGCTTTCTCCTGCGGAGAAGAACTATGATGTAGGGGATCGGGAGCTCCTTGCCATCAAGACCGCCCTGGAGGAGTGGAGGTATCTATTGGAAGGGGCGGCACATCCCATACTCATCTTCACGGATCATAAGAACCTGGAGTATTTGAGGACGGCCAAACGCCTGAGACCTTGCCAAGCAAGGTGGGCACTTTTTTTTTCCAGATTTACGTTCCATATAACGTACCGACCGGGTTCCAAGAATACCAAACCAGATGCTCTCTCTCGAATGTACGACAGCTCTAAAGAAATCATTGCACCTGACACCATCTTAACACAAGGTAACTTTCTGCTATTACAGTCTGACCTTCTTACCGCTCTGAGACAAGCCACAGTAAATGCTCCCCATCCTGCTGGAACTATACTGGTACCCAGAAATGGACTGCTATGGAGAGGGGATCAAATTTTCGTTCCAGAAAGTGCTCGTGTGTCCATCCTAGGACTGTGTCATGACCACCCGATGGCTGGTCATTTCGGGATCCATAAGACCCTGGATCTTGTGCAGCGCACGTTCTGGTGGCCCGACTTAGAGAAGTGTTGTAAACAATATGTTTCCTCTTGTACTGTTTGCACACGAAGCAAGGCAACCCGAAATAAGGCATGGGGCCTGCTCAGACCACTACCAGTCCCTGACAGACCATGGAAGATGATTGCCATGGATTTTATCATGGAACTTCCTCCATCAGACGGTTATTCTGCAATCTTCGTGGTAGTAGACCGTCTGTCGAAAATGGCTCACTTCATACCACTAAGAGGTACACCCTCCGCGCTTGAGACGGCGCAGGTCTTCATCAGAGAAATTGTAAGACTTCATGGGGTCCCAATGAACATTGTGTCGGATAGAGGTGTCCAATTTACTTCTCGCTTCTGGAGGGCTTTATGTTTTTCACTGAAAATCAAGCTGTCAATGTCCTCCACATACCATCCCCAGACTAACGGGCAGACTGAGAGGACCAACCAGACCCTCGAGCAATATATCCGATGCTTCACCGCCTTTGTTCAAGATGACTGGGTCTCGCTACTACCATCAGCAGAGTTTGCATACAAAATTGCCAAACACTCGGCTACAGGTCAGTCCCCATTCTATGCTAACTACGGGTTTCACCCATCTTTCTTGCCCTGCTTTATTCCTGAACCTACAGTGCCAGCAGTCCGGGATATCTTGGAGTTCCTTAAGGAGAACAACAAAATCTTACAGGATGCCATGACCAAGGCTCAGACCTCCAATAAAGAGTTCTTTGACAAAAGGAGGAGAGGTGAGTTGGTTCTCCAGCCTGGCAACCTGGTATGGTTAGCCACCACCAATCTCCGATTGGCATGCCCTTCCAAAAAACTGGCACCCAAGTTTATTGGCCCGTTCCCTGTGAGGAGAAAATTAAATGAGGTATCTTACGAATTGACGCTTCCCGATTCCCTCAAGATCCATCCAGTCTTCCACGTTTCACTCTTGAAACCTGCAGTACCTGATTCCTTTCCTGGTAGAAGTTCGGAACCACCTGCTCCTGTCACAATCAACGGGGAAGAAGAATTTGAGGTGGAGGCCATCCTAGACTGCAGAAGGCGGAGGAACCAGCTACAATACCTGGTTAAGTGGAGGGGCTACGGCCCCGAAGAAAATTCCTGGGAACCGGTACAGAATTTCCATGCCCAGGACTTAATCCAGAAATTCTTCCGCAACCATCCCCACAAAAGGAACCTTTTGGGCACCCGGAGGTTGCCCTTAAGGGGGGGGCAATGTCAGAGACTCAATACCCTGCGCAACGCTTCCTGAGCACACTGATGTGCTGTCATGAGTCTGCAACCTAAAGGGTTAACCTAGAGCAGACTAATTGCAATAATTGGCAAACAGGCTGCTTATTTAAACAGCCCAGCAGCACTGCACTTTGCTGTGTTGTCTTCAGCTCTCCTGTATCCTGTGCCTGTTATATCTGCTGTACCTGTTTACCTGACCCGGCTTGTCTTTGGATTCCGATTGTTCCTGTTTACCTGACCCGGCTTGTCTTTGGATTCTGATTACCTGCTGCCCGCCCTGACCTTGGCTTGTCCTGACTATCCTCCTGTCTCGTCCTGATCTGTTTACCTGCTACCGGCTATTGGTCCTGGACCTGTTCCTGGCTCTCCCAGGGAATCCGTGGGACCGCGACCTGGTGTTAGCAAGCAGCCAAATCCATCCCCACCATCTGGGGCCCTGGTGAAAACCGGCTAACACTTAGACTAAGCGCCTCTGGTGAACCTGTGCCATGCCAGTTACCTGGTAAGCCACTCCTCTTACGTCAGGCTCTGCCACGTTACCCCGTGACAGTGTGCTTCGGCTCGACTGTCAAAGGGGAAAGAAGGTAAACCTCTTTTTACGGAGGACAGACAGAAGGACCTGTTCACCCAAAGCACGTTTAACGGGGGGGGACAAGTGCAGGCATTAGGATATGCTGGGGTTTCCAAGCTTCTTCCTGTTTTGAATTGTATTGTAACTGTATTGTCTTCACTCACAATTTAAAGCGCTGGGCAAACTGTTGGCGCTATATAAATCTTTATATAAAAAAGTACTGATATATGAGGGAACTCTGGTTGTAATACCCTGCCATCTTGTTGTAACCTGCAGTACTCTGTGCAATGGGTTAAAAAGAACCTGTTTAGACAGTCCTACAACTCACTTGTAAAGAGAAGTCTAGTTTTAGTTTTCTATGGGATTAGTCGAGAGGCCTGTTTACTATGACATTCATAGTAAATGCCTATCAAAATGCTTCCCTGCTGTCTTTGCTGAGTTCTTTCCTGCTGTCCCGTCTGTGTGCTTCGGCTCGACTGTCAAAGGGGAAAAAAGGTATACCTCTTTTTACGGAGGACAGACAGAAGGACCTGTTCACCCAAAGCACGTTTAATGGGGGGACAAGTGAAGGCGTTAGGATATGCTCGGGTTCCCAAGCTTCTTCCTGTTTTGAATTGTGTTGTAACTGTATTGTCTTCACTCACATTGTAAAGCGCTGGGCAAACTGTTGGCGCTATATAAATCCTGTATATAAAAAAAGTACTGATATATGAGGGAACTCTGGTTGTAATACACTGCCATCTTGTTGTAACCTGCAGTACTCTGTGAAATGGGTTAAAAAGAACCTGTTTAGACAGTCCTACAACTCACTTGTAAAGAGAAGGCTAGTTTTAGTTTTCTATGGGATTAGTAGAGAGGCCTGTTTACTATGACATTCATAGTAAATGCCTATCAAAATGCTTAGATATCTGTCTTTGCTGAGTTCTTTCTTGCTGTCCCGTCTGTGTGCTTCGGCTCGACTGTCAAAGGGGAAAGAAGGTATACCTCTTTTTACGGATGACAGACAGAATGACCTGTTCACCCAAAGCACGTTTAACGGGGGGGACAAGTGCAGGCGTTAGGATATGCCCGGGTTCCCAAGCTTCTTCCTGTTTTGAATTGTATTGTAACTGTATTGTCTTCACTCACATTGTAAAGCGCTGGGCAAACTGTTGGTGCTATATAAATCCTGTATATAAAAAAGTACTGATATATGAGGGAACTCTGGTTGTAATACACTGCCATCTTGTAACCTGCAGTACTCTGTGCAATGGGTTAAAAAGAACTTGTTTAGACAGTCCTACAACTCACTTTTAAAGAGAAGGCTAGTTTTAGTTTTCTATGACTGTCATAGTAAATGCCTATCAAAATGCTTCCCTGCTGTCCTTGCTGAGTTCTTTTCTGCTGTCCCGTCTGTGTGTGTCAGAGACTCAATACCCTGCGCAACGCTTCCTGAGCACACTGATGTGCTGTAATGAGTCTGCAACCTAAAGGGTTAACCTAGAGCAGACTAATTGCAATAATTGGCAAACAGGCTGCCTTATTTAAACAGCCCAGCAGCACTGCACTTTGCTGTGTTGTCTTCAGCTCTCCTGTATCCTGTGCCTGTTATATCTGCTGTACCTGTTTACCTGACCCGGCTTGTCTTTGGATTCTGATTACCTGCTGCCCGCCCTGACCTTGGCTTGTCCTGACTATCCTCCTGTCTCGTCCTGATCTGTTTACCTGCTACCGGCTATTGGTCCTGGACCTGTTCCTGGCTCTCCCAGGGAATCCGGGGGACCGCGACCTGGTGTTAGCAAGCAGCCAAATCCATCCCCACCATCTGGGGCCCTGGTGAAAACCGGCTAACACTTAGACTAAGCACCTCTGGTGAACCTGTGCCATGCCAGTTACCTGGTAAGCCACTCCTCTTACGTCAGGCTCTGCCACGTTACCCCGTGACAGTGTGCTTCGGCTCGACTGTCAAAGGGGAAAGAAGGTATACCTCTTTTTACGGAGGACAGACAGAAGGACCTGTTTACCCAAAGCACGTTTAACGGGGGGGGACAAGTGCAGGCGTTAGGATATGCTTGGGTTTCCAAGCTTCTTCCTGTTTTGAATTTTATTGTAACTGTATTGTCTTCACTCACAATTTAAAGCGCTGGGCAAACTGTTGGCGCTATATAAATCTTTATATAAAAAAAGTACTGATAATTGAGGGAACTCTGGTTGTAATACCCTGCCATCTTGTTGTAACCTGCAGTACTCTGTGCAATGGGTTAAAAAGAACCTGTTTAGACAGTCCTACAACTCACTTGTAAAGAGAAGTCTAGTTTTAGTTTTCTATGGGATTAGTCGAGAGGCCTGTTTACTATGACATTCATAGTAAATGCCTATCAAAATGCTTCCCTGCTGTCTTTGCTGAGTTCTTTCCTGCTGTCCCGTCTGTGTGCTTCGGCTCGACTGTCAAAGGGGAAAAAAGGTATACCTCTTTTTACGGAGGACAGACAGAAGGACCTGTTCACCCAAAGCACGTTTAACGGGGGGGACAAGTGAAGGCGTTAGGATATGCTCGGGTTCCCAAGCTTCTTCCTGTTTTGAATTGTGTTGTAACTGTATTGTCTTCACTCACATTGTAAAGCGCTGGGCAAACTGTTGGCGCTATATAAATCCTGTATTTAAAAAAAGTACTGATATATGAGGGAACTCTGGTTGTAATACACTGCCATCTTGTTGTAACCTGCAGTACTCTGTGCAATGGGTTAAAAAGAACCTGTTTAGACAGTCCTACAACTCACTTGTAAAGAGAAGGCTAGTTTTAGTTTTCTATGACATTCATAGTAAATGCCTATCAAAATGCTTCCCTGCTGTCTTTGCTGAATTCTTTCCTGCTGTCCCGTCTGTGTGCTTTGACTCGACTGTCAAAGGGGAAAGAAGGTATACCTCTTTTTACGGAGGACAGACAGAAGGACCTGTTCACCCAAAGCTCGTTTAGCGGGCGGGGACAAGTGCAGGCGTTAGGATATGCTCGGGTTCCCAAGCTTCTTCCTGTTTTGAATTGTATTGTAACTGTATTGTCTTCACTCACATTGTAAAGTGCTGGGCAAACTGTTGGCGCTATATAAATCCTGTATATAAAAAAGTACTGATATATGAGGGAACTCTGGTTGTATTACCCTGCCATCTTGTTGTAACCTGCATTACTCTGTGCAATGGGTTAAAAACAACCTGTTTAGACAGTCCTACAACTCACTTGTAAAGAGAAGGCTAGTTTTAGTTTTCTATGGGATTAGTAGAGAGGCCTGTTTACTATGACATTCATAGTAAATGCCTATCAAAATGCTTCCCTGCTGTCTTTGCTGAGTTCTTTCCTGCTGTCCCGTCTGTGTTCTTCGGCTCGACTGTCAAAGGGGAAAGAAGGTATACCTCTTTTTACGGATGACAGACAGAATGACCTGTTCACCCAAAGCACGTTTAACGGGGGGGACAAGTGCAGGCGTTAGGATATGCTCGGGTTCCCAAGCTTCTTCCTGTTTGAATTGTATTGTAACTGTATTGTCTTCACTCACATTGTAAAGCGCTGGGCAAACTGTTGGCGCTATATAAATGTTTATATAAAAAAGTACTGATACAAGAGGGAACTCTGGTTGTAATACCCTGCCATCTTGTTGTAACCTGCAGTACTCTGTGCAATGGGTTAAAAAGAACCTGTTTAGACAGTCCTACAACTCACATGTAAAGAGAAGGTTTTTTTTATTTTTCTATGGGATTAGTAGAGAGGCCTGTTTACTATGACATTCATAGTAAATGCCTATCAAAATGCTTCCCTGCTGTCTTTGCTGAGTTCTTTCCTGGTGTCCCGTCTGTGTACTTCGGCTCGACTGTCAAAGGGGAAAAAAGGTATACCTCTTTTTACGGAGGACAGAGAGAAGGACCTGTTCACCCAAAGCACGTTTAACGGGGGGGACAAGTGCAGGCGTTAGGATATGCTCGGGTTCCCAAGCTTCTTCCTGTTTTGAATTGTGTTGTAACTGTATTGTCTTCACTCACATTGTAAAGCGCTGGGCAAACTGTTGGCGCTATATAAATCCTGTATATAAAAAAGTACTGATATATGAGGGAACTCTGGTTGTAATACCCTGCCATCTTTTTGTAACCTTCAGTACTCTGTGCAATGGGTTAAAAAGAACTTGTTTAGACAGTCCTACAACTCACTTTTAAAGAGAAGGCTAGTTTTAGTTTTCTATGACATTCATAGTAAATGCCTATCAAAATGCTTCCCTGCTGTCCTTGCTGAGTTCTTTTCTGCTGTCCCGTCTGTGTGTGTCAGAGACTCAATACCCTGCGCAACGCTTCCTGAGCACACTGATGTGCTGTAATGAGTCTGCAACCTAAAGGGTTAACCTAGAGCAGACTAATTGCAATAATTGGCAAACAGGCTGCCTTATTTAAACAGCCCAGCAGCACTGCACTTTGCTGTGTTGTCTTCAGCTCTCCTGTATCCTGTGCCTGTTATATCTGCTGTACCTGTTTACCTGACCCGGCTTGTCTTTGGATTCCGATTGTTCCTGTTTACCTGACCCGGCTTGTCTTTGGATTCTGATTACCTGCTGCCCGCCCTGACCTTGGCTTGTCCTGACTATCCTCCTGTCTCGTCCTGATCTGTTTACCTGCTACCGGCTATTGGTCCTGGACCTGTTCCTGGCTCTCCCAGGGAATCCGGGGGACCGCGACCTGGTGTTAGCAAGCAGCCAAATCCATCCCCACCATCTGGGGCCCTGGTGAAAACCGGCTAACACTTAGACTAAGCGCCTCTGGTGAACCTGTGCCATGCCAGTTACCTGGTAAGCCACTCCTCTTACGTCAGGCTCTGCCACGTTACCCCGTGACAGTACAACACAGCCAAGACTGAGCCTGCTAGAGGAGCCTCTCCTATGGACGACATCTGCCAGCACCTTGCGGCCCTTACCCAAGCCGTTAAGTCCCTGGAAGAGGGCTATACCCAGCTGGAGGGACGCGTTCAGTCCCTAACCCCCTCCACGGACCCTACAGTTCCTGCTGCTTCCATGGCTCCCTCCGGGAATCCCTCCGGTCCGACGGTGGTGATGCTGCCTCCTGAGCCAAGGGTCCATACGCCGGAAAGGTTTTCTGGGGATCGGAGCAAGTTTAGAGCCTTCCGCAATGCCTGCGATCTGTACTTCTCCCTGCAACCCCGAACCTTCTCCTTGGAAGCAACCAAAGTGGGGTTCATCATATCCCTGCTTCAAGGTGAACCTCAGTCCTGGGCTCACCGCCTGCTTGAAGAGCGCAGCGACCAGCTGGACTCCATGACGGCTTTCTTTAATGCAATGGCGCAGTTATACGAAGACCCGCAGCGCACTGCTACCGCAGAAACCGCGCTCACTTCACTTCAACAGGGCCGTAGAGCCGTAGAGGATTACGTCACTGACTTCAGGCGTTGGAGTACAGACACTCACTGGAACGACGCAGCCTTGCGACATCAGTTCCGCCTGGGTCTTTCAGAAAACTTGAAAGATGAACTGGCCCAAGTGGGTATACCCGAGACCTTGGAGGCATTAATCACCCTGGCCATACATATAGACCGCCGGCTCCGTGAGCGTAGAGCAGAGAGGTCCACGCAGCAGATCCGCCCAGTCTGGATGTTACCACGGGTTCCTAATCCCATCCACACCTTCTCCTCCAGTGGCCGTTCCAGCAACACTGCTCCGGTTACTTCTGAAACGGATACGTCAGAGCCGATGCAACTTGGGCTTATGCGTCCTTCCTTATCAACAGAAGAATGCTCACGACGACGTCAGAACAACCTGTGTCTGTACTGCGGAGAGGCCGGACACTTTGTACGCTCATGCCCAGCAAAGATGCGTAAGTGTCTTTCTATATCCCCCTCAAGTTATCCAGTTTCTGTCAACAATACCACTCCCCTGGCTCTCTCTATCTCATTCCAGCTCCCAGAAGGGCCGATTCCGGTCACCGCTATTATTGATTCCGGGGCATGCAGCTGCTTCATTGACTTTACCTTTGCTGCCCATCAACACATCCCACTTCGACCCAAGTCGCAGGGACTCTCCATCTTCCTAGCGGATGGGTCCCACATCAAGTCTGGGCCAGTTACCCAAGAAACCCCTCCATTGCCCGTGGCCACTCTCGAAGGGCACAAGGAGTTGTTGTGCCTGGATGCCATCTCTTCTCCCTTGTTTCCTGTTATTCTGGGGTTACCCTGGTTGCAGGCACACAACCCGCAGATTAATTGGACTTCTAGAGACGTCAAGTTCCAGTCCCCTTACTGCCAGAATCATTGCCTGCCAGTACACCATAGTGCTCCTAGCACCCTACTCTGTATGGACGCTGATAAGGAGATACGTTCCTCTGTCCCAGTATCTTATCACGAATACTTGGATGTCTTCAGTAAACAGGGGGCTGAGACCTTACCCCCCCACCGCCCCTATGATTGTCCAATTGAATTGCTTCCGGGGGCCGAAATCCCTTTCGGACGTATCTTTCCTTTATCGGAACGAGAATTGGGTACCCTTAAAGACTATGTGACGGAGAATCTAAGGAAGGGATTCATCCAACCCTCTACTTCTCCGGCAGGAGCTGGGATCTTTTTTGTGGAGAAAAAAGACCATTCACTTCGGCCATGTGTCGATTACCGTGAGTTAAATTAAAATTACGGTCAAAAACCGGTACCCCCTACCCTTGATTCCTGAACTCTTCCAGAGACTAAGAACCGCCTCTGTATTCACCAAACTGGACCTACGGGGAGCCTACAATTTGGTCCGTATTAGGGAGGGGGACGAATGGAAGACAGCATTCCGCACCCGATTCGGGCATTATGAATATTTGGTGATGCCTTTCGGGCTCTGCAATGCCCCGGCCACCTTCCAGCACTTCGTCAACGACATCTTCAGAGACTATCTGGACATCTTTGTAATTGTCTACCTGGACGATATCTTGGTCTTCTCTTCCTCACTGGCCCAGCACCGAGAACACGTTAAAAAGGTACTCCACCGACTCCGGCTACACCGGCTCTATGCAAAACCCGAGAAATGCAAATTTGAACAGCAGAGTATCCAATTCCTTGGGTTAATAATCTCCTCTGAAGGGGTCAAAATGGACCCTCAGAAGGTCTCCGCCATCCTGGATTGGCCCGCACTGGTGGATAAAAAGGGGATTCAGCGTTTCATAGGATTCGCAAATTTCTACAGGAAATTTATCAAGGGGTTCTCTTCCATCATCGCCCCTATTACCCTGCTCACCAAACAAGGTACCCGCTTCCACTGGTCTCCCGAGGCGCAAGTCACATTTACAGTCCTGAAGGAGCTGTTTACTTCTGCCCCTATCCTCAGCCACCCGGATCCCGCCCTGCCTTACATCCTCGAAGTTGACGCCTCGGAAATCGCAGTAGGAGCAGTCATCTCCCAGCGTCAAGGTCTCAAGGACCTAATTCATCCGGTAGCCTTCTTCTCACGTAAGCTTTCTCCTGCGGAGAAGAACTATGATGTAGGGGATCGGGAGCTCCTTGCCATCAAGACCGCCCTGGAGGAGTGGAGGTATCTATTGGAAGGGGCGGCACATCCCATACTCATCTTCACGGATCATAAGAACCTGGAGTATTTGAGGACGGCCAAACGCCTGAGACCTCGCCAAGCAAGGTGGGCACTTTTTTTTTCCAGATTTACGTTCCATATAACGTACCGACCGGGTTCCAAGAATACCAAACCAGATGCTCTCTCTCGAATGTACGACAGCTCTAAAGAAATCATTGCACCTGACACCATCTTAACACAAGGTAACTTTCTGCTATTACAGTCTGACCTTCTTACCGCTCTGAGACAAGCCACAGTAAATGCTCCCCATCCTGCTGGAACTATACTGGTACCCAGAAATGGACTGCTATGGAGAGGGGATCAAATTTTCGTTCCAGAAAGTGCTCGTGTGTCCATCCTAGGACTGTGTCATGACCACCCGATGGCTGGTCATTTCGGGATCCATAAGACCCTGGATCTTGTGCAGCGCACGTTCTGGTGGCCCGACTTAGAGAAGTGTTGTAAACAATATGTTTCCTCCTGTACTGTTTGCACACGAAGCAAGGCAACCCGAAATAAGGCATGGGGCCTGCTCAGACCACTACCAGTCCCTGACAGACCATGGAAGATGATTGCCATGGATTTTATCATGGAACTTCCTCCATCAGACGGTTATTCTGCAATCTTCGTGGTAGTAGACCGTCTGTCGAAAATGGCTCACTTCATACCATTAAGAGGTACACCCTCCGCGCTTGAGACGGCGCAGGTCTTCATCAGAGAAATTGTAAGACTTCATGGGGTCCCAATGAACATTGTGTCGGATAGAGGTGTCCAATTTACTTCTCGCTTCTGGAGGGCTTTATGTGATTCACTGAAAATCAAGCTGTCAATGTCCTCCACATACCATCCCCAGACTAACGGGCAGACTGAGAGGACCAACCAGACCCTCGAGCAATATATCCGATGCTTCACCACCTTTGTTCAAGATGACTGGGTCTCGCTACTACCATCAGCAGAGTTTGCATACAAAATTGCCAAACACTCGGCTACAGGTCAGTCCCCATTCTATGCTAACTACGGGTTTCACCCATCTTTCTTGCCCTGCTTTATTCCTGAACCTACAGTGCCAGCAGTCCGGGATATCTTGGAGTTCCTTAAGGAGAACAACAAAATCTTACAGGATGCCATGACCAAGGCTCAGACCTCCAATAAAGAGTTCTTTGACAAAAGGAGGAGAGGTGAGTTGGTTCTCCAGCCTGGCAACCTGGTATGGTTAGCCACCACCAATCTCCAATTGGCATGCCCTTCCAAAAAACTGGCACCCAAGTTTATTGGCCCGGAGAAAATTAAATGAGGTATCTTACGAATTGACGCTTCCCGATTCCCTCAAGATCCATCCAGTCTTCCACGTTTCACTCTTGAAACCTGCAGTACCTGATTCCTTTCCTGGTAGAAGTTCGGAACCACCTGCTCCTGTCACAATCAACGGGGACGAAGAATTTGAGGTGGAGGCCATCCTAGACTGCAGAAGGCGGAGGAACCAGCTACAATACCTGGTTAAGTGGAGGGGCTACGGCCCCGAAGAAAATTCCTGGGAACCGGTACAGAATTTCCATGCCCAGGACTTAATCCAGAAATTCTTCCGCAACCATCCCCACAAAAGGAACCTTTTGGGCACCCGGAGGTTGCCCTTAAGGGGGGGCAATGTCAGAGACTCAATACCCTGCGCAACGCTTCCTGAGCACACTGATGTGCTGTCATGAGTCTGCAACCTAAAGGGTTAACCTAGAGCAGACTAATTGCAATAATTGGCAAACAGGCTGCCTTATTTAAACAGCCCAGCAGCACTGCACTTTGCTGTGTTGTCTTCAGCTCTCCTGTATCCTGTGCCTGTTATATCTGCTGTACCTGTTTACCTGACCCGGCTTGTCTTTGGATTCCGATTGTTCCTGTTTACCTGACCCGGCTTGTCTTTGGATTCTGATTACCTGCTGCCCGCCCTGACCTTGGCTTGTCCTGACTATCCTCCTGTCTCGTCCTGATCTGTTTACCTGCTACCGGCTATTGGTCCTGGACCTGTTCCTGGCTCTCCCAGGGAATCCGGGGGACCGCGACCTGGTGTTAGCAAGCAGCCAAATCCATCCCCACCATCTGGGGCCCTGGTGAAAACCGGCTAACACTTAGACTAAGCGCCTCTGGTGAACCTGTGCCATGCCAGTTACCTGGTAAGCCACTCCTCTTACGTCAGGCTCTGCCACGTTACCCCGTGACAGTGTGCTTCGGCTCGACTGTCAAAGGGGAAAGAAGGTATACCTCTTTTTACGGAGGACAGACAGAAGGACCTGTTTACCCAAAGCACGTTTAACGGGGGGGACAAGTGCAGGCGTTAGGATATGCTTGGGTTTCCAAGCTTCTTCCTGTTTTGAATTGTATTGTAACTGTATTGTCTTCACTCACAATTTAAAGCGCTGGGCAAACTGTTGGCGCTATATAAATCTTTATATAAAAAAAGTACTGATAATTGAGGGAACTCTGGTTGTAATACCCTGCCATCTTGTTGTAACCTGCAGTACTCTGTGCAATGGGTTAAAAAGAACCTGTTTAGACAGTCCTACAACTCACTTGTAAAGAGAAGTCTAGTTTTAGTTTTCTATGGGATTAGTCGAGAGGCCTGTTTACTATGACATTCATAGTAAATGCCTATCAAAATGCTTCCCTGCTGTCTTTGCTGAGTTCTTTCCTGCTGTCCCGTCTGTGTGCTTCGGCTCGACTGTCAAAGGGGAAAAAAGGTATACCTCTTTTTACGGAGGACAGACAGAAGGACCTGTTCACCCAAAGCACGTTTAACGGGGGGGACAAGTGAAGGCGTTAGGATATGCTCGGGTTCCCAAGCTTCTTCCTGTTTTGAATTGTGTTGTAACTGTATTGTCTTCACTCACATTGTAAAGCGCTGGGCAAACTGTTGGCGCTATATAAATCCTGTATATAAAAAAAGTACTGATATATGAGGGAACTCTGGTTGTAATACACTGCCATCTTGTTGTAACCTGCAGTACTCTGTGCAATGGGTTAAAAAGAACCTGTTTAGACAGTCCTACAACTCACTTGTAAAGAGAAGGCTAGTTTTAGTTTTCTATGACATTCATAGTAAATGCCTATCAAAATGCTTCCCTGCTGTCTTTGCTGAATTCTTTCCTGCTGTCCCGTCTGTGTGCTTTGACTCGACTGTCAAAGGGGAAAGAAGGTATACCTCTTTTTACGGAGGACAGACAGAAGGACCTGTTCACCCAAAGCTCGTTTAGCGGGCGGGGACAAGTGCAGGCGTTAGGATATGCTCGGGTTCCCAAGCTTCTTCCTGTTTTGAATTGTATTGTAACTGTATTGTCTTCACTCACATTGTAAAGTGCTGGGCAAACTGTTGGCGCTATATAAATCCTGTATATAAAAAAGTACTGATATATGAGGAAACTCTGGTTGTATTACCCTGCCATCTTGTTGTAACCTGCATTACTCTGTGCAATGGGTTAAAAACAACCTGTTTAGACAGTCCTACAACTCACTTGTAAAGAGAAGGCTAGTTTTAGTTTTCTATGGGATTAGTAGAGAGGCCTGTTTACTATGACATTCATAGTAAATGCCTATCAAAATGCTTAGATATCTGTCTTTGCTGAGTTCTTTCCTGCTGTCCCGTCTGTGTTCTTCGGCTCGACTGTCAAAGGGGAAAGAAGGTATACCTCTTTTTACGGATGACAGACAGAATGACCTGTTCACCCAAAGCACGTTTAACGGGGGGGACAAGTGCAGGCGTTAGGATATGCTCGGGTTCCCAAGCTTCTTCCTGTTTTGAATTGTATTGTAACTGTATTGTCTTCACTCACATTGTAAAGTGCTGGGCAAACTGTTGGCGCTATATAAATCCTGTATATAAAAAAGTACTGATATATGAGGAAACTCTGGTTGTATTACCCTGCCATCTTGTTGTAACCTGCATTACTCTGTGCAATGGGTTAAAAACAACCTGTTTAGACAGTCCTACAACTCACTTGTAAAGAGAAGGCTAGTTTTAGTTTTCTATGGGATTAGTAGAGAGGCCTGTTTACTATGACATTCATAGTAAATGCCTATCAAAATGCTTAGATATCTGTCTTTGCTGAGTTCTTTCCTGCTGTCCCGTCTGTGTTCTTCGGCTCGACTGTCAAAGGGGAAAGAAGGTATACCTCTTTTTACGGATGACAGACAGAATGACCTGTTCACCCAAAGCACGTTTAACGGGGGGGACAAGTGCAGGCGTTAGGATATGCTCGGGTTCCCAAGCTTCTTCCTGTTTGAATTGTATTGTAACTGTATTGTCTTCACTCACATTGTAAAGCGCTGGGCAAACTGTTGGCGCTATATAAATGTTTATATAAAAAAGTACTGATACAAGAGGGAACTCTGGTTGTAATACCCTGCCATCTTGTTGTAACCTGCAGTACTCTGTGCAATGGGTTAAAAAGAACCTGTTTAGACAGTCCTACAACTCACTTGTAAAGAGAAGGCTAGTTTTAGTTTTCTATGACATTCATAGTAAATGCCTATCAAAATGCTTCCCTGCTGTCTTTGCTGAGTTCTTTCCTGCTGTCCCGTCTGTGTGCTTCGGCTCGACTGTCAAAGGGGAAAGAAGGTATACCTCTTTTTACGGAGGACAGACAGAAGGACCTGTTCACCCAAAGCACGTTTAACGGGGGGGACAAGTGCAGGCGTTAGGATATGCTTGGGTTTCCAAGCTTCTTCCTGTTTTGAATTGTATTGTAACTGTATTGTCTTCACTCACAATTTAAAGCACTGGGCAAACTGTTGGCGCTATATAAATCTTTATATAAAAAAAGAACTGATACTTGAGGGAACTCTGGTTGTAATACCCTGCCATCTTGTTGTAACCTGCAGTACTCTGTGCAATGGGTTAAAAAGAACCTGTTTAGACAGTCCTACAACTCACATGTAAAGAGAAGGTTTTTTTTATTTTTCTATGGGATTAGTAGAGAGGCCTGTTTACTATGACATTCATAGTAAATGCCTATCAAAATGCTTCCCTGCTGTCTTTGCTGAGTTCTTTCCTGCTGTCCCGTCTGTGTGCTTCGGCTCGACTGTCAAAGGGGAAAAAAGGTATACCTCTTTTTACGGAGGACAGAGAGAAGGACCTGTTCACCCAAAGCACGTTTAACGGGGGGGACAAGTGAAGGCGTTAGGATATGCTCGGGTTCCCAAGCTTCTTCCTGTTTTGAATTGTGTTGTAACTGTATTGTCTTCACTCACATTGTAAAGCGCTGGGCAAACTGTTGGCGCTATATAAATCCTGTATATAAAAAAGTACTGATATATGAGGGAACTCTGGTTGTAATACCCTGCCATCTTTTTGTAACCTTCAGTACTCTGTGCAATGGGTTAAAAAGAACTTGTTTAGACAGTCCTACAACTCACTTTTAAAGAGAAGGCTAGTTTTAGTTTTCTATGACATTCATAGTAAATGCCTATCAAAATGCTTCCCTGCTGTCCTTGCTGAGTTCTTTTCTGCTGTCCCGTCTGTGTGTGTCAGAGACTCAATACCCTGCGCAACGCTTCCTGAGCACACTGATGTGCTGTAATGAGTCTGCAACCTAAAGGGTTAACCTAGAGCAGACTAATTGCAATAATTGGCAAACAGGCTGCCTTATTTAAACAGCCCAGCAGCACTGCACTTTGCTGTGTTGTCTTCAGCTCTCCTGTATCCTGTGCCTGTTATATCTGCTGTACCTGTTTACCTGACCCGGCTTGTCTTTGGATTCCGATTGTTCCTGTTTACCTGACCCGGCTTGTCTTTGGATTCTGATTACCTGCTGCCCGCCCTGACCTTGGCTTGTCCTGACTATCCTCCTGTCTCGTCCTGATCTGTTTACCTGCTACCGGCTATTGGTCCTGGACCTGTTCCTGGCTCTCCCAGGGAATCCGGGGGACCGCGACCTGGTGTTAGCAAGCAGCCAAATCCATCCCCACCATCTGGGGCCCTGGTGAAAACCGGCTAACACTTAGACTAAGCGCCTCTGGTGAACCTGTGCCATGCCAGTTACCTGGTAAGCCACTCCTCTTACGTCAGGCTCTGCCACGTTACCCCGTGACAGTACAACACAGCCAAGACTGAGCCTGCTAGAGGAGCCTCTCCTATGGACGACATCTGCCAGCACCTTGCGGCCCTTACCCAAGCCGTTAAGTCCCTGCAAGAGGGCTATACCCAGCTGGAGGGACGCGTTCAGTCCCTAACCCCCTCCACGGACCCTACAGTTCCTGCTGCTTCCATGGCTCCCTCCGGGAATCCCTCCGGTCCGACGGTGGTGATGCTGCCTCCTGAGCCAAGGGTCCCTACGCCGGAAAGGTTTTCTGGGGATCGGAGCAAGTTTAGAGCCTTCCGCAATGCCTGCGATCTGTACTTCTCCCTGCAACCCCGAACCTTCTCCTTGGAAGCAACCAAAGTGGGGTTCATCATATCCCTGCTTCAAGGTGAACCTCAGTCCTGGGCTCACCGCCTGCTTGAAGAGCGCAGCGACCAGCTGGACTCCATGACGGCTTTCTTTAATGCAATGGCGCAGTTATACGAAGACCCGCAGCGCACTGCTACCGCAGAAACCGCGCTCACTTCACTTCAACAGGGCCGTAGAGCCGTAGAGGATTACGTCACTGACTTCAGGCGTTGGAGTACAGACACTCACTGGAACGACGCAGCCTTGCGACATCAGTTCCGCCTGGGTCTTTCAGAAAACTTGAAAGATGAACTGGCCCAAGTGGGTATACCCGAGACCTTGGAGGCATTAATCACCCTGGCCATACATATAGACCGCCGGCTCCGTGAGCGTAGAGCAGAGAGGTCCACGCAGCAGATCCGCCCAGTCTGGATGTTACCACGGGTTCCTAATCCCATCCACACCTTCTCCTCCAGTGGCCGTTCCAGCAACACTGCTCCGGTTACTTCTGAAACGGATACGTCAGAGCCGATGCAACTTGGGCTTATGCGTCCTTCCTTATCAACAGAAGAATGCTCACGACGACGTCAGAACAACCTGTGTCTGTACTGCGGAGAGGCCGGACACTTTGTACGCTCATGCCCAGCAAAGATGCGTAAGTGTCTTTCTATATCCCCCTCAAGTTATCCAGTTTCTGTCAGCAATACCACTCCCCTGGCTCTCTCTATCTCATTCCAGCTCCCAGAAGGGCCGATTCCGGTCACCGCTATTATTGATTCCGGGGCATGCAGCTGCTTCATTGACTTTACCTTTGCTGCCCATCAACACATCCCACTTCGACCCAAGTCGCAGGGACTCTCCATCTTCCTAGCGGATGGGTCCCACATCAAGTCTGGGCCAGTTACCCAAGAAACCCCTCCATTGCCCGTGGCCACTCTCGAAGGGCACAAGGAGTTGTTGTGCCTGGATGCCATCTCTTCTCCTTTGTTTCCTGTTATTCTGGGGTTACCCTGGTTGCAGGCACACAACCCGCAGATTAATTGGACTTCTAGAGACGTCAAGTTCCAGTCCCCTTACTGCCAGAATCATTGCCTGCCAGTACACCATAGTGCTCCTAGCACCCTACTCTGTATGGACGCTGATAAGGAGATACGTTCCTCTGTCCCAGTATCTTATCACGAATACTTGGATGTCTTCAGTAAACAGGGGGCTGAGACCTTACCCCCCCACCGCCCCTATGATTGTCCAATTGAATTGCTTCCGGGGGCCGAAATCCCTTTCGGACGTATCTTTCCTTTATCGGAACGAGAATTGGGTACCCTTAAAGACTATGTGACGGAGAATCTAAGGAAGGGATTCATCCAACCCTCTACTTCTCCGGCAGGAGCTGGGATCTTTTTTGTGGAGAAAAAAGACCATTCACTTCGGCCATGTGTCGATTACCGTGAGTTAAATTAAAATTACGGTCAAAAACCGGTACCCCCTACCCTTGATTCCTGAACTCTTCCAGAGACTAAGAACCGCCTCTGTATTCACCAAACTGGACCTACGGGGAGCCTACAATTTGGTCCGTATTAGGGAGGGGGACGAATGGAAGACAGCATTCCGCACCCGATTCGGGCATTATGAATATTTGGTGATGCCTTTCGGGCTCTGCAATGCCCCGGCCACCTTCCAGCACTTCGTCAACGACATCTTCAGAGACTATCTGGACATCTTTGTAATTGTCTACCTGGACGATATCTTGGTCTTCTCTTCCTCACTGGCCCAGCACCGAGAACACGTTAAAGAGGTACTCCACCGACTCCGGCTACACCGGCTCTATGCAAAACCCGAGAAATGCAAATTTGAACAGCAGAGTATCCAATTCCTTGGGTTAATAATCTCCTCTGAAGGGGTCAAAATGGACCCTCAGAAGGTCTCCGCCATCCTGGATTGGCCCGCACTGGTGGATAAAAAGGGGATTCAGCGTTTCATAGGATTCGCAAATTTCTACAGGAAATTTATCAAGGGGTTCTCTTCCATCATCGCCCCTATTACCCTGCTCACCAAACAAGGTACCCGCTTCCACTAGTCTCCCGAGGCGCAAGTCACATTTACAGTCCTGAAGGAGCTGTTTACTTCTGCCCCTATCCTCAGCCACCCGGATCCCGCCCTGCCTTACATCCTCGAAGTTGACGCCTCGGAAATCGCAGTAGGAGCAGTCATCTCCCAGCGTCAAGGTCTCAAGGACCTAATTCATCCGGTAGCCTTCTTCTCACGTAAGCTTTCTCCTGCGGAGAAGAACTATGATGTAGGGGATCGGGAGCTCCTTGCCATCAAGACCGACCTGGAGGAGTGGAGGTATCTATTGGAAGGGGCGGCACATCCCATACTCATCTTCACGGATCATAAGAACCTGGAGTATTTGAGGACGGCCAAACGCCTGAGACCTCGCCAAGCAAGGTGGGCACTTTTTTTTTCCAGATTTACGTTCCATATAACGTACCGACCGGGTTCCAAGAATACCAAACCAGATGCTCTCTCTCGAATGTACGACAGCTCTAAAGAAATCATTGCACCTGACACCATCTTAACACAAGGTAACTTTCTGCTATTACAGTCTGACCTTCTTACCGCTCTGAGACAAGCCACAGTAAATGCTCCCCATCCTGCTGGAACTATACTGGTACCCAGAAATGGACTGCTATGGAGAGGGGATCAAATTTTCGTTCCAGAAAGTGCTCGTGTGTCCATCCTAGGACTGTGTCATGACCACCCGATGGCTGGTCATTTCGGGATCCATAAGACCCTGGATCTTGTGCAGCGCACGTTCTGGTGGCCCGACTTAGAGAAGTGTTGTAAACAATATGTTTCCTCCTGTACTGTTTGCACACGAAGCAAGGCAACCCGAAATAAGGCATGGGGCCTGCTCAGACCACTACCAGTCCCTGACAGACCATGGAAGATGATTGCCATGGATTTTATCATGGAACTTCCTCCATCAGACGGTTATTCTGCAATCTTCGTGGTAGTAGACCGTCTGTCGAAAATGGCTCACTTCATACCACTAAGAGGTACACCCTCCGCGCTTGAGACGGCGCAGGTCTTCATCAGAGAAATTGTAAGACTTCATGGGGTCCCAATGAACATTGTGTCGGATAGAGGTGTCCAATTTACTTCTCGCTTCTGGAGGGCTTTATGTGATTCACTGAAAATCAAGCTGTCAATGTCCTCCACATACCATCCCCAGACTAACGGGCAGACTGAGAGGACCAACCAGACCCTCGAGCAATATATCCGATGCTTCACCACCTTTGTTCTAGATGACTGGGTCTCGCTACTACCATCAGCAGAGTTTGCATACAAAATTGCCAAACACTCGGCTACAGGTCAGTCCCCATTCTATGCTAACTACGGGTTTCACCCATCTTTCTTGCCCTGCTTTATTCCTGAACCTACAGTGCCAGCAGTCCGGGATATCTTGGAGTTCCTTAAGGAGAACAACAAAATCTTACAGGATGCCATGACCAAGGCTCAGACCTCCAATAAAGAGTTCTTTGACAAAAGGAGGAGAGGTGAGTTGGTTCTCCAGCCTGGCAACCTGGTATGGTTAGCCACCACCAATCTCCAATTGGCATGCCCTTCCAAAAAACTGGCACCCAAGTTTATTGGCCCGTTCCCTGTGAGGAGAAAATTAAATGAGGTATCTTACGAATTGACGCTTCCCGATTCCCTCAAGATCCATCCAGTCTTCCACGTTTCACTCTTGAAACCTGCAGTACCTGATTCCTTTCCTGGTAGAAGTTCGGAACCACCTGCTCCTGTCACAATCAACGGGGACGAAGAATTTGAGGTGGAGGCCATCCTAGACTGCAGAAGGCGGAGGAACCAGCTACAATACCTGGTTAAGTGGAGGGGCTACGGCCCCGAAGAAAATTCCTGGGAACCGGTACAGAATTTCCATGCCCAGGACTTAATCCAGAAATTCTTCCGCAACCATCCCCACAAAAGGAACCTTTTGGGCACCCGGAGGTTGCCCTTAAGGGGGGGGCAATGTCAGAGACTCAATACCCTGCGCAACGCTTCCTGAGCACACTGATGTGCTGTCATGAGTCTGCAACCTAAAGGGTTAACCTAGAGCAGACTAATTGCAATAATTGGCAAACAGGCTGCCTTATTTAAACAGCCCAGCAGCACTGCACTTTGCTGTGTTGTCTTCAGCTCTCCTGTATCCTGTGCCTGTTATATCTGCTGTACCTGTTTACCTGACCCGGCTTGTCTTTGGATTCCGATTGTTCCTGTTTACCTGACCCGGCTTGTCTTTGGATTCTGATTACCTGCTGCCCGCCCTGACCTTGGCTTGTCCTGACTATCCTCCTGTCTCGTCCTGATCTGTTTACCTGCTACCGGCTATTGGTCCTGGACCTGTTCCTGGCTCTCCCAGGGAATCCGGGGGACCGCGACCTGGTGTTAGCAAGCAGCCAAATCCATCCCCACCATCTGGGGCCCTGGTGAAAACCGGCTAACACTTAGACTAAGCGCCTCTGGTGAACCTGTGCCATGCCAGTTACCTGGTAAGCCACTCCTCTTACGTCAGGCTCTGCCACGTTACCCCGTGACAGTGTGCTTCGGCTCGACTGTCAAAGGGGAAAGAAGGTATACCTCTTTTTACGGAGGACAGACAGAAGGACCTGTTTACCCAAAGCACGTTTAACGGGGGGGGACAAGTGCAGGCGTTAGGATATGCTTGGGTTTCCAAGCTTCTTCCTGTTTTGAATTGTATTGTAACTGTATTGTCTTCACTCACAATTTAAAGCGCTGGGCAAACTGTTGGCGCTATATAAATCTTTATATAAAAAAAGTACTGATAATTGAGGGAACTCTGGTTGTAATACCCTGCCATCTTGTTGTAACCTGCAGTACTCTGTGCAATGGGTTAAAAAGAACCTGTTTAGACAGTCCTACAACTCACTTGTAAAGAGAAGTCTAGTTTTAGTTTTCTATGGGATTAGTCGAGAGGCCTGTTTACTATGACATTCATAGTAAATGCCTATCAAAATGCTTCCCTGCTGTCTTTGCTGAGTTCTTTCCTGCTGTCCCGTCTGTGTGCTTCGGCTCGACTGTCAAAGGGGAAAAAAGGTATACCTCTTTTTACGGAGGACAGACAGAAGGACCTGTTCACCCAAAGCACGTTTAACGGGGGGGACAAGTGAAGGCGTTAGGATATGCTCGGGTTCCCAAGCTTCTTCCTGTTTTGAATTGTGTTGTAACTGTATTGTCTTCACTCACATTGTAAAGCGCTGGGCAAACTGTTGGCGCTATATAAATCCTGTATATAAAAAAAGTACTGATATATGAGGGAACTCTGGTTGTAATACACTGCCATCTTGTTGTAACCTGCAGTACTCTGTGCAATGGGTTAAAAAGAACCTGTTTAGACAGTCCTACAACTCACTTGTAAAGAGAAGGCTAGTTTTAGTTTTCTATGACATTCATAGTAAATGCCTATCAAAATGCTTCCCTGCTGTCTTTGCTGAATTCTTTCCTGCTGTCCCGTCTGTGTGCTTTGACTCGACTGTCAAAGGGGAAAGAAGGTATACCTCTTTTTACGGAGGACAGACAGAAGGACCTGTTCACCCAAAGCTCGTTTAGCGGGCGGGGACAAGTGCAGGCGTTAGGATATGCTCGGGTTCCCAAGCTTCTTCCTGTTTTGAATTGTATTGTAACTGTATTGTCTTCACTCACATTGCAAAGTGCTGGGCAAACTGTTGGCGCTATATAAATCCTGTATATAAAAAAGTACTGATATATGAGGGAACTCTGGTTGTATTACCCTGCCATCTTGTTGTAACCTGCATTACTCTGTGCAATGGGTTAAAAACAACCTGTTTAGACAGTCCTACAACTCACTTGTAAAGAGAAGGCTAGTTTTAGTTTTCTATGGGATTAGTAGAGAGGCCTGTTTACTATGACATTCATAGTAAATGCCTATCAAAATGCTTAGATATCTGTCTTTGCTGAGTTCTTTCCTGCTGTCCCGTCTGTGTTCTTCGGCTCGACTGTCAAAGGGGAAAGAAGGTATACCTCTTTTTACGGATGACAGACAGAATGACCTGTTCACCCAAAGCACGTTTAACGGGGGGGACAAGTGCAGGCGTTAGGATATGCTCGGGTTCCCAAGCTTCTTCCTGTTTGAATTGTATTGTAACTAGTGTTGAGCGAACACGGACTGTATTATTCGTGTTCGTACCGAATAATTGGATTTTTTGTACCCGAACACGGACACGGACACTTTACTGTATGTTCGGGTAAAAATCCGTGTTCGGTCGTTTTATTTCCGGGTTTTGCATGCTTTGGCGCTCTTTTCATGGCGGGCTTTCAACAGCCAATCAACAATCGTTTAACTGGTGTGCCTTAAGCCATCCCAGCCATGCCTGCAAATGTCTCAGTAGCTGTGATTGGCTGCTGAAGCATGTGACCAAGTCTTTATAAGTTCGAGGCAGCCGCAGCGGCGTCATTATGCTGCTTAGATTCAGGGACAGAGCACACATCAACGTGCTGGCTGCTGATTAGGGAAAGATAGGCAGGAAAAAACCATTTGTGTCCGGATAGAATTGAGGGACAGGTCGGAGTGTTTAGGCAGGGCGAGTTGTAGGCATTTTAGGGATAGAGTCTGCTGAATTATATAGGGTCAGTGTCTTCTACAAACTACAATCGATATTGCTGTGTGGGGGGTGGGGTCTGCACTCAATCCTGATCTACGATCTCTTCTCAATCCTGTTAGGGACAGAGTCTGCTGAATTTTAGGGAAACTGTGTTCTACAAACTACAATCGATATTGCTGTGTGGTGTGGGATTGGAGATAGGCAGGTGTCAGTGATCCACATCCATTTTTCTGTGTGTGAGCTGCAGTGAACACAATCTTTTTGGGCTGCAGTGAACACAATCTTTTTGGGCTGCAGTGAACACAATCTTTTTGGGCTGCAGTGAACACAATCTTTTTGGGCTGCAGTGAACACAATCTTTTTGGGCTGCAGTGAACACAATCTTTTTGGGGTGCAGTGAACAAAATCTTTTTGGGGTGCAGTGAACACAATCCTTTTTGGTGTGCAGTGAACACAATCTTTGTGGGGTGCAGTGAACAAAATCCTTTGTGGGGTGCAGTGAACACAATCTTTTTGGGGTGCAGTGAACAAAATCCTTTTTGGGGTGCAGTGAACAACATCCTTTTTGGGGTGCAGTGAACACAATCTTTTTGGGGTGCAGTGAACAAAATCCTTTGTGGGGTGCAGTGAACACAATCTTTTTGGGGTGCAGTGAACACAATCTTTTTGGGGTGGAGTGAACAACATCCTTTTTGGGGTGCAGTGAACAAAATCCTTTTTGGGGTGCAGTGAACAAAATCATTTTTGGGGTGCAGTGAACACAATCTTTTTGGGGTGCAGTGAACACAATCTTTGTGGGGTGCAGTGAACACAATCTTTTTGGGGTGGAGTGAACAACATCCTTTTTGGGGTGCAGTGAACAACATCCTTTTTGGGGTGCAGTGAACACAATCTTTTTGGGGTGCAGTGAACACAATCTTTGTGGGGTACAGTGAACAGAATCTTTGTGGGGTGCAGTGAACACAATCTTTGGGGGGTACAGTGAACACAATCTTTGTGAGGTGCAGTGAACACAATCTTTGTGGGGTGCAGTGAACACAATCATTGTGGGGTGCAGTGAACTCAATCTTTGTGGGGTACAGTGAACACAATCTCATACTGAAGGTTTGAGGGTGCTGCCTGTTCCATACTCCCCCTACTCCTCATCTAGCCTTTTAGGGGTACAAACAATAGTAATTGGGGCCTAGTGTGGTTGTGTACGTGTGATATACATACACTTTTTTGGGATCATATTTTCTATTCCGCTATTTAATCAAAAACCTTTGGGGATCAGTTAAATTGGGGGATAGTCTGTGTTGGTACGTGTGAGAGAGATCCACCTTTCCAAGTTGTTGGGGTTCATCTCATACTTCTGAAGGTTTGAGGGTGCTGCCTGTTCCATACTCCCCCTACTCCTAGCCTTTTAGGGGTACAAACAATAGTAATTGGGGCCTAGTGTGGTTGTGTACGTGTGATATACATACACTTTTTTGGGATCATATTTTCTATTCCGCTATTTAATCAAAAACCTTTGGGGATCAGTTAAATTGGGGGATAGTCTGTGTTGGTACGTGTGAGAGAGATCCACCTTTCCAAGTTGTTGAGGTTCATCTCATACTTCTGAAGGTTTGAGGGTGCTGCCTGTTCCATACTCCCCCTACTCCTAGCCTTTTAGGGGTACAAACAATAGTAATTGGGGCCTAGTGTGGTTGTGTACGTGTGATATACATACACTTTTTTGGGATCATATTTTCTATTCCGCTATTTAATCAAAAACCTCTGGGGATCAGTTAAATTGGGGGATAGTCTGTGTTGGTACGTGTGAGAGAGATCCACCTTTCCAAGTTGTTGGGGTTCATCTCATACTTCTGAAGGTTTGAGGGTGCTGCCTGTTCCATACTCCCCCTACTCCTAGCCTTTTAGGGGTACAAACAATAGTAATTGGGGCCTAGTGTGGTTGTGTACGTGTGATATACATACACTTTTTTGGGATCATATTTTCTATTCCGCTATTTAATCAAAAACCTTTGGGGATCAGTTAAATTGGGGGATAGTCTGTGTCGGTACGTGTGAGAGAGATCCACCTTTCCAAGTTGTTGGGGTTCATCTCATACTTCTGAAGGTTTGAGGGTGCTGCCTGTTCCATACTCCCCCTACTCCTAGCCTTTTAGGGGTACAAACAATAGTAATTGGGGCCTAGTGTGGTTGTGTACGTGTGATATACATACACTTTTTTTGGATCATATTTTCTATTCCGCTATTTAATCAAAAACCTTTGGGGATCAGTTAAATTGGGGGATAGTCTGTGTTGGTACGTGTGAGAGAGATCCACCTTTCCAAGTTGTTGGGGTTCATCTCATACTTCTGAAGGTTTGAGGGTGCTGCCTGTTCCATACTCCCCCTACTCCTAGCCTTTTAGGGGTACAAACAATAGTAATTGGGGCCTAGTGTGGTTGTGTACGTGTGATATACATACACTTTTTTGGGATCATATTTTCTATTCCGCTATTTAATCAAAAACCTTTGGGGATCAGTTAAATTGGGGGATAGTCTGTGTTGGTACGTGTGAGAGAGATCCACCTTTCCAAGTTGTTGGGGTTCATCTCATACTTCTGAAGGTTTGAGGGTGCTGCCTGTTCCATACCCCCCCTACTCCTCATCTAGCCTTTTAGGGGTACAAACAATAGTAATTGGGGCCTAGTGTGGTTGTGTACGTGTGATATACATACACTTTTTTTGGATCATATTTTCTATTCCGCTATTTAATCAAAAACCTTTGGGGATCAGTTAAATTGGGGGATAGTCTGTGTCGGTACGTGTGAGAGAGATCCACCTTTCCAAGTTGTTGGGGTTCATCTCATACTTCTGAAGGTTTGAGGGTGCTGCCTGTTCCATACTCCCCCTACTCCTCATCTAGCCTTTTAGGGGTACAAACAATAGTAATTGGGGCCTAGTGTGGTTGTGTACGTGTGATATACATACACTTTTTTTGGATCATATTTTCTATTCCGCTATTTAATCAAAAACCTTTGGGGATCAGTTAAATTGGGGGATAGTCTGTGTTGGTACGTGTGAGAGAGATCCACCTTTCCAAGTTGTTGGGGTTCATCTCATACTTCTGAAGGTTTGAGGGTGCTGCCTGTTCCATACTCCCCCTACTCCTCATCTAGCCTTTTAGGGGTACAAACAATAGTAATTGGGGCCCAGTGTGGTTGTGTACGTGTGATATACATACACTTTTTTGGGATCATATTTTCTATTCCGCTATTTAATCAAAAACCTTTGGGGATCAGTTAAATTGGGGGATAGTCTGTGTCGGTACGTGTGAGAGAGATCCACCTTTCCAAGTTGTTGGGGTTCATCTCATACTTCTGAAGGTTTGAGGGTGCTGCCTGTTCCATACCCCCCCTACTCCTCATCTAGCCTTTTAGGGGTACAAACAATAGTAATTGGGGCCCAGTGTGGTTGTGTACGTGCGAGATACATACACTTTTTTTGATCATATTTCCTACTCCGCTATTCAATAAAAACCTTTGAGGATCAATTGAATTGCGGGATAGTCTGTGTCGGTACGTGTGAGAGAGATCCACCTTTCCAAGTTGTTGGGGTTCATCTCATACTTCTGAAGGTTTGAGGGTGCTGCCTGTTCCATACTCCCCCTACTCCTCATCTAGCCTTTTAGGGGTACAAACAATAGTAATTGGGGCCCAGTGTGGTTGTGTACGTGTGATATACATACACTTTTTTGGGATCATATTTTCTATTCCGCTATTTAATCAAAAACCTTTGGGGATCAGTTAAATTGGGGGATAGTCTGTGTCGGTA
Organism: Pelophylax lessonae; assembly: GCF_965119305.1. Taxonomy (NCBI): domain Eukaryota; kingdom Metazoa; phylum Chordata; class Amphibia; order Anura; family Ranidae; genus Pelophylax; species Pelophylax lessonae. The sequence continues at coordinate 104,545 of NW_028120055.1, read as the reverse complement.
CGTGTGAGAGAGATCCACCTTTCCAAGTTGTTGGGGTTCATCTCATACTTCTGAAGGTTTGAGGGTGCTGCCTGTTCCATACCCCCCCTACTCCTCATCTAGCCTTTTAGGGGTACAAACAATAGTAATTGGGGCCTAGTGTGGTTGTGTACGTGCGAGATACATACACTTTTTTTGATCATATTTCCTATTCCGCTATTCAATAAAAACCTTTGAGGATCAATTGAATTGCGGGATAGTCTGTGTCGGTACGTGTGAGAGAGATCCACCTTTCCAAGTTGTTGGGGTTCATCTCATACTTCTGAAGGTTTGAGGGTGCTGCCTGTTCCATACCCCCCCTACTCCTCATCTAGCCTTTTAGGGGTACAAACAATAGTAATTGGGGCCTAGTGTGGTTGTGTACGTGCGAGATACATACACTTTTTTTGATCATATTTCCTATTCCGCTATTCAATAAAAACCTTTGAGGATCAATTGAATTGCGGGATAGTCTGTGTCGGTACGTGTGAGAGAGATCCACCTTTCCAAGTTGTTGGGGTTCATCTCATACTTCTGAAGGTTTGAGGGTGCTGCCTGTTCCATACTCCCCCTACTCCTCATCTAGCCTTTTAGGGGTACAAACAATAGTAATTGGGGCCCAGTGTGGTTGTGTACGTGTGATATACATACACTTTTTTTGGATCATATTTTCTATTCCGCTATTTAATTTAACTGGGCCTCCATGCGAGACCTGTGTGCCTTGTTGCGCTGTTTTGAGTACTCCACCAACATGGCCAGTGGCAATGACGCCGTTCTCAGCTTAACTATCCCACTTCCATGCCTCCTTGAAAAAACAATTCGGGCGATGATGGAAGAGGATGTGGCACAGGATGAGGAGGAGGAGGAGGATGAAGAGGTAACATTTCCAAGGCTTTCAGGGCAGTCATTCGCAAGGGGCTCCGAGGGTGGGTTCCTGCACACGCAAACGCCAGGGACGCAATTGTCCAGCAGGGGCACAGTTCTGGAGGATGAGGAGGATGAGGAGGAGGAGGAGCTGGAGGAGGAGATGGAACCATGTTCACAGCAGGGTGGCACCCAGGCCAGCTCATGGCCATCACTGGTGCGTGGCTGGGGGGATACAGAGGACACGGACGATACACCTCCCACAGAGGACAGCCTTTCGTTGCCTCTGGGCAGCCTGGCACACATGAGCGATTACATGCTGCAGTGTCTCCACAACGACCGCCGAGTTGCCCACATTCTAACTTGTGCTGATTACTGGGTGGCCACGCTGCTGGATCCCCGTTACAAGGACAACGTACCGTCCTTAATTCACTCACTGGAGCGCGATCGCAAGATGCGCGAGTACAAGCGCACGCTGGTAGACGCCATGCTGCTGGCATTCCCATCTGACAGCGGGGCCACAGTGGAAGCACAAGGCAGAGGAGGAGGAGGAGGAGGTCGCCAACGCAACCAGGGCACCGCCAGCACCTCAGAAGGCAGGGTTAGCATGGCCGAAATGTGGAAAAGCTTTGTCAGCACGCCACAACAAACAGCAGCACCAGCAGCTCAGATGGAACGTCTTAGCAGGAGGCAGCATTTTACCAACATGGTGGAGCAGTATGTGTGCACACGCCTACATGTAGTGAATGACGGGTCTGCCCCCTTCAACTTCTGGGTCTCCAAATTGGGCACATGGCTTGAGCTTGCCCTTTACGCCTTGGAGGTGCTGGCGTGCCCTGCAGCCAGTGTATTATCTGAACGGGTATTTAGCACGGCTGGGGGCGTTATAACAGACAAGCGCAGCCGCCTGTCCAGAGACAATGTGGACAAGCTCACGTTCATTAAAATGAACCAGGCATGGATCCCACGGGACTTTTCCGTACCTTATGCAGAATAGCAATGGATACCGACCTTACCCACCCATTGTTCCATTTTTGCTCTTTCTCACTCTTTTGGGGTGTACCCTCATTTAAAATTTTTGAAAAGAAGCAGTGTTGGCTACCTCGTCCTCCTCCTCAGGGCCAGATTAATGTAGGGGCTATTGGAGCTGCAGCTCCAGGCCCCTACCTTTTATATAGGCCCCGGGTTGGCCATATTCACTGTTACCGCTCTTCTGTCACTTGTAAACACAGAAGTCTGGCTTCTATGCTCGCTTCCCCAGGCAGCACCCTCAGAACCTCCCCACACAGCGTGAAGGCCGGACAAGGAGGGACAGTTGGCGATGCATGGATGTGTTTATGGGCTTCAGAGACAGCATCCCATGTTGAATTAGGCATGCATGGCTGCACCCTTCCTCCTCTGGGTGCATGGCAAGGCACGGCCCTTAAGGCCCTTCAAAATCCTCAGCACCAAGCCCATGATGCTGTTAATCCGGCCCTGGTCCTCCTCCACCGCCGCTTCCACCTACACCGCCCATAGGTGTGCGCAGCCTATTGCATTAAGGTGTGCACCCCAAAGTTGAAATACACATGCATGTGTTTGCCAGCAGGGAGAGTAATGTATCGGGGCCATGTACCTGTAGGCAAGGAGAAATAGAGCAGAGCAGGTCCCAGGGAGATCTTTCCCATCTCCTCACTGGCAATGCTATGTGCCCTAGGTGATTAGGGTGTGCCCAGGCACACCCAGCACACCCTGTGCGCACGCCTATGTCACCGCTAGGCTTGTGACGGTATCAGATTTTCATGCTGCGATTAATTGATTAAGGTTTTGCCACGGTATACGGTATTATCACGGTATTCTATTATTAAATTTAAATTATTAAATTTCCACCTCACTTCAATTTCATTGCTGAATTTAGGGGCTTTGGTTCACTTATGCACATTATTATATAGTCAGTCAGTACAGACTCTGTGAACCAGGCCTAAAATAGGTCATCAAGCAGTGTCTGGCCTAACTGGTGATAACTGGTTCTGGCGCTCGGCTCCGATCCGATGGCCTGGTCATTAAGAGGGCAAATCCTTGTGGTCAAGAAGTGGTTAAACCTGAAGGAGGTGTTGTTTATAAATTACTTTACTATTGCTTTAGGCCTGGTTCACATGTATGCGGGTTGGTGGTTCACATTTGCACAGGCATAGCAGCCCATTGATTTGAATGGGCTGCTATGCCCTCATTTTCCGCAGAAAAAAGGTGCATGCAGCATTTTTTTAAAATTCAGTGGCCTTGAAATCCATCCTGCTTTTGCACCATGCGACTAACCTGCAGTTCCTGCTCTGGCAAGCTTTCTGCATTTTTTGTATACGTGGGCACGGCATTTAAAAATAAACAGTTTGCGTGTGCAGCAACGGCAGGTAAGTCGCATGGTGCAAAAGAAGGATGGATTTCATGGCCACTGCATTTTTTTAAATTCTGCATGCACCTTTTTTCAGCTGAAAACGCAGGCATAGCAGCTCAAGCCCATTCACATCAATGGGCTGCTATGCCTGTGCAAATGTGGGCCCCCAACCCGCATACATGTGAACCAGGCCTAAAGCAATAGTAAAGTCATTAATAGATAAAAACACCGGTCCTCCTGCAGGTTTAACCAATTAATGACTTTACTATTGCTTTAGGCCTGGTTCACATGTATGCGGGTTGGGGGCCCACATTTGCACAGGCATAGCAGCCCATTGATGTGAATGGGCTTGAGCTGCTATGCCTGCGTTTTCAGCTGAAAAAAGGTGCATGCAGAATTTAAAAAAATGCAGTGGCCATGAAATCCATCCTTCTTTTGCACCATGCGACTTACCTGCCGTTGCTGCACACGCAAACTGTTTATTTTTAAATGCCGTGCCCACGTATACAAAAAATGCAGAAAGCTTGCCAGAGCAGGAACTGCAGGTTAGTCGCATGGTGCAAAAGCAGGATGGATTTCAAGGCCACTGAATTTTAAAAAAATGCTGCATGCACCTTTTTTCTGCGGAAAATGAGGGCATAGCAGCCCGTTCAAATCAATGGGCTGCTATGCCTGTGCAAATGTGGGCCGCCAACCCGCATACATGTGAACCACCAACCCGCATACATGTGAACCAGGCCTAAAGCAATAGTAAAGTCATTAATAGATAAAAACACCGGTCCTCCTGCAGGTTTAACCAATTAATGACTTTACTATTGCTTTAGGCCTGGTTCACATGTATGCGGGTTGGGGGCCCACATTTGCACAGGCATAGCAGCCCATTGATGTGAATGGGCTTGAGCTGCTATGCCTGCGTTTTCAGCTGAAAAAAGGTGCATGCAGAATTTAAAAAAATGCAGTGGCCATGAAATCCATCCTTCTTTTGCACCATGCGACTTACCTGCCGTTGCTGCACACGCAAACTGTTTATTTTTAAATGCCGTGCCCACGTATACAAAAAATGCAGAAAGCTTGCCAGAGCAGGAACTGCAGGTTAGTCGCATGGTGCAAAAGCAGGATGGATTTCAAGGCCACTGAATTTAAAAAAAATGCTGCATGCACCTTTTTTCTGCGGAAAATGAGGGCATAGCAGCCCGTTCAAATCAATGGGCTGCTATGCCTGTGCAAATGTGGGCCGCCAACCCGCATACATGTGAACCGCCAACCCGCATACATGTGAACCACCAACCCGCATACATGTGAACCAGGCCTAAAGCAATAGTAAAGTCATTAATAGATAAAAACACCGGTCCTCCTGCAGGTTTAACCACTTCTGGATCGCAAGGATTTGCCCCTTTAAAGACCAGGCCATCGGATCAGAGCGCCAGGACCAGTCATCACCAGGTAGGCCAGACACTGCTTGATGGCTATATAATAATGTAATGTGGGCTGCTAGGCGTGTGTGTGTGTATATATATATTTATTAGAGCTGCACGATTCTGGCCAAAATGAGAATCACGATTTTTTAGCTTGGAATAAAGATCACGATTCTCTCACGATTCTCTGTGTAACAAAAAAAAAAAAATTGGGATAACTTTACTGTTACGTTTTTTTTTTTTTTTTTATTCATTAAAGTCTAATCATTGCGTTTGAAAGACTGCTGCGCAAATACAGTGTGACATAAAATATTACAACAATCGCCATAAAATGTTTGGGGGTTCTAAGTACTTTTCTAGCAAAAAAAAACTGATTTTAACTTGCAAACAGCAAGTGTCAGAAAAAGATCCAGTCTTTAAGAGGTTAAACTTCCTTTCTCCCTGGCAGAGGGAAGGAAAAGATACAAATGTAATCATTTTTGTTTATAGTTAGGAGACTTAATGCTGAAAGGTGTTAGCTGAGTGAGTGAATGAGTCATCCAGCTCACTGAAATGTATCAATTCACAAGTCAGGCAGACTTGACAGAGAAACTCGGTATTTTAAAAATGCCACAATAACAATACCGTGGCTATGCAATACCGCGATATATCGAATTACCGAAAACCGGCATATGTCTAGTCACCGCCACATCCACCACCACCTCAACCTCCCTCCTACTCCATATGGGCCTCGTCCTTCAGAGATGAAGAAGAACATTGTTTTATTTTTCTGTTTTTTTTTGTTGTTTTAAGTTATTTCCCTATCCACATTTGTTTGCAGAGCACTTGCCATGCTCTTAATTACGTTTTGCTGCCATTTGCAGCACTCTAGCCCTTTCCTTTGGTGTTTTAGAGCCATTTTAGTGCCTTAAAGTTCGGGTCCCCATTGACTTCAATGGGGTTCGGTGTCCGGGAAAAGTTCGGTAAAAGTCCGGGACACGGACCCGGACTTTTTTTTAAAGTTCGGCCGAACCCGTCGAACACGGACATCTAGGTGTTCGCTCAACCCTAATTGTAACTGTATTGTCTTCACTCACATTGTAAAGCGCTGGGCAAACTGTTGGCGCTATATAAATGTTTATATAAAAAAGTACTGATACAAGAGGGAACTCTGGTTGTAATACCCTGCCATCTTGTTGTAACCTGCAGTACTCTGTGCAATGGGTTAAAAAGAACCTGTTTAGACAGTCCTACAACTCACTTGTAAAGAGAAGGCTAGTTTTAGTTTTCTATGACATTCATAGTAAATGCCTATCAAAATGCTTCCCTGCTGTCTTTGCTGAGTTCTTTCCTGCTGTCCCGTCTGTGTGCTTCGGCTCGACTGTCAAAGGGGAAAGAAGGTATACCTCTTTTAACGGAGGACAGACAGAAGGACCTGTTCACCCAAAGCACGTTTAACGGGGGGGACAAGTGCAGGCGTTAGGATATGCTTGGGTTTCCAAGCTTCTTCCTGTTTTGAATTGTATTGTAACTGTATTGTCTTCACTCACAATTTAAAGCGCTGGGCAAACTGTTGGCGCTATATAAATCTTTATATAAAAAAAGAACTGATACTTGAGGGAACTCTGGTTGTAATACCCTGCCATCTTGTTGTAACCTGCAGTACTCTGTGCAATGGGTTAAAAAGAACCTGTTTAGACAGTCCTACAACTCACATGTAAAGAGAAGGTTTTTTTTATTTTTCTATGGGATTAGTAGAGAGGCCTGTTTACTATGACATTCATAGTAAATGCCTATCAAAATGCTTCCCTGCTGTCTTTGCTGAGTTCTTTCCTGGTGTCCCGTCTGTGTACTTCGGCTCGACTGTCAAAGGGGAAAAAAGGTATACCTCTTTTTACGGAGGACAGAGAGAAGGACCTGTTCACCCAAAGCACGTTTAACGGGGGGGACAAGTGAAGGCGTTAGGATATGCTCGGGTTCCCAAGCTTCTTCCTGTTTTGAATTGTGTTGTAACTGTATTGTCTTCACTCACATTGTAAAGCGCTGGGCAAACTGTTGGCGCTATATAAATCCTGTATATAAAAAAGTACTGATATATGAGGGAACTCTGGTTGTAATACCCTGCCATCTTTTTGTAACCTTCAGTACTCTGTGCAATGGGTTAAAAAGAACTTGTTTAGACAGTCCTACAACTCACTTTTAAAGAGAAGGCTAGTTTTAGTTTTCTATGACATTCATAGTAAATGCCTATCAAAATGCTTCCCTGCTGTCCTTGCTGAGTTCTTTTCTGCTGTCCCGTCTGTGTGTGTCAGAGACTCAATACCCTGCGCAACGCTTCCTGAGCACACTGATGTGCTGTAATGAGTCTGCAACCTAAAGGGTTAACCTAGAGCAGACTAATTGCAATAATTGGCAAACAGGCTGCCTTATTTAAACAGCCCAGCAGCACTGCACTTTGCTGTGTTGTCTTCAGCTCTCCTGTATCCTGTGCCTGTTATATCTGCTGTACCTGTTTACCTGACCCGGCTTGTCTTTGGATTCCGATTGTTCCTGTTTACCTGACCCGGCTTGTCTTTGGATTCTGATTACCTGCTGCCCGCCCTGACCTTGGCTTGTCCTGACTATCCTCCTGTCTCGTCCTGATCTGTTTACCTGCTACCGGCTATTGGTCCTGGACCTGTTCCTGGCTCTCCCAGGGAATCCGGGGGACCGCGACCTGGTGTTAGCAAGCAGCCAAATCCATCCCCACCATCTGGGGCCCTGGTGAAAACCGGCTAACACTTAGACTAAGCGCCTCTGGTGAACCTGTGCCATGCCAGTTACCTGGTAAGCCACTCCTCTTACGTCAGGCTCTGCCACGTTACCCCGTGACAGTACAACACAGCCAAGACTGAGCCTGCTAGAGGAGCCTCTCCTATGGACGACATCTGCCAGCACCTTGCGGCCCTTACCCAAGCCGTCAAGTCCCTGCAAGAGGGCTATACCCAGCTGGAGGGACGCGTTCAGTCCCTAACCCCCTCCACGGACCCTACAGTTCCTGCTGCTTCCATGGCTCCCTCCGGGAATCCCTCCGGTCCGACGGTGGTGATGCTGCCTCCTGAGCCAAGGGTCCCTACGCCGGAAAGGTTTTCTGGGGATCGGAGCAAGTTTAGAGCCTTCCGCAATGCCTGCGATCTGTACTTCTCCCTGCAACCCCGAACCTTCTCCTTGGAAGCAACCAAAGTGGGGTTCATCATATCCCTGCTTCAAGGTGAACCTCAGTCCTGGGCTCACCGCCTGCTTGAAGAGCGCAGCGACCAGCTGGACTCCATGACGGCTTTCTTTAATGCAATGGCGCAGTTATACGAAGACCCGCAGCGCACTGCTACCGCAGAAACCGCGCTCACTTCACTTCAACAGGGCCGTAGAGCCGTAGAGGATTACGTCACTGACTTCAGGCGTTGGAGTACAGACACTCACTGGAACGACGCAGCCTTGCGACATCAGTTCCGCCTGGGTCTTTCAGAAAACTTGAAAGATGAACTGGCCCAAGTGGGTATACCCGAGACCTTGGAGGCATTAATCACCCTGGCCATACATATAGACCGCCGGCTCCGTGAGCGTAGAGCAGAGAGGTCCACGCAGCAGATCTGCCCAGTCTGGATGTTACCACGGGTTCCTAATCCCATCCACACCTTCTCCTCCAGTGGCCGTTCCAGCAACACTGCTCCGGTTACTTCTGAAACGGATACGTCAGAGCCGATGCAACTTGGGCTTATGCGTCCTTCCTTATCAACAGAAGAATGCTCACGACGACGTCAGAACAACCTGTGTCTGTACTGCGGAGAGGCCGGACACTTTGTACGCTCATGCCCAGCAAAGATGCGTAAGTGTCTTTCTATATCCCCCTCAAGTTATCCAGTTTCTGTCAACAATACCACTCCCCTGGCTCTCTCTATCTCATTCCAGCTCCCAGAAGGGCCGATTCCGGTCACCGCTATTATTGATTCCGGGGCATGCAGCTGCTTCATTGACTTTACCTTTGCTGCCCATCAACACATCCCACTTCGACCCAAGTCGCAGGGACTCTCCATCTTCCTAGCGGATGGGTCCCACATCAAGTCTGGGCCAGTTACCCAAGAAACCCCTCCATTGCCCGTGGCCACTCTCGAAGGGCACAAGGAGTTGTTGTGCCTGGATGCCATCTCTTCTCCCTTGTTTCCTGTTATTCTGGGGTTACCCTGGTTGCAGGCACACAACCCGCAGATTAATTGGACTTCTAGAGACGTCAAGTTCCAGTCCCCTTACTGCCAGAATCATTGCCTGCCAGTACACCATAGTGCTCCTAGCACCCTACTCTGTATGGACGCTGATAAGGAGATACGTTCCTCTGTCCCAGTATCTTATCACGAATACTTGGATGTCTTCAGTAAACAGGGGGCTGAGACCTTACCCCCCCACCGCCCCTATGATTGTCCAATTGAATTGCTTCCGGGGGCCGAAATCCCTTTTGGACGTATCTTTCCTTTATCGGAACGAGAATTGGGTACCCTTAAAGACTATGTGACGGAGAATCTAAGGAAGGGATTCATCCAACCCTCTACTTCTCCGGCAGGAGCTGGGATCTTTTTTGTGGAGAAAAAAGACCATTCACTTCGGCCATGTGTCGATTACCGTGAGTTAAATTAAAATTACGGTCAAAAACCGGTACCCCCTACCCTTGATTCCTGAACTCTTCCAGAGACTAAGAACCGCCTCTGTATTCACCAAACTGGACCTACGGGGAGCCTACAATTTGGTCCGTATTAGGGAGGGGGACGAATGGAAGACAGCATTCCGCACCCGATTCGGGCATTATGAATATTTGGTGATGCCTTTCGGGCTCTGCAATGCCCCGGCCACCTTCCAGCACTTCGTCAACGACATCTTCAGAGACTATCTGGACATCTTTGTAATTGTCTACCTGGACGATATCTTGGTCTTCTCTTCCTCACTGGCCCAGCACCGAGAACACGTTAAAAAGGTACTCCACCGACTCCGGCTACACCGGCTCTATGCAAAACCCGAGAAATGCAAATTTGAACAGCAGAGTATCCAATTCCTTGGGTTAATAATCTCCTCTGAAGGGGTCAAAATGGACCCTCAGAAGGTCTCCGCCATCCTGGATTGGCCCGCACTGGTGGATAAAAAGGGGATTCAGCGTTTCATAGGATTCGCAAATTTCTACAGGAAATTTATCAAGGGGTTCTCTTCCATCATCGCCCCTATTACCCTGCTCACCAAACAAGGTACCCGCTTCCACTGGTCTCCCGAGGCGCAAGTCACATTTACAGTCCTGAAGGAGCTGTTTACTTCTGCCCCTATCCTCAGCCACCCGGATCCCGCCCTGCCTTACATCCTCGAAGTTGACGCCTCGGAAATCGCAGTAGGAGCAGTCATCTCCCAGCGTCAAGGTCTCAAGGACCTAATTCATCCGGTAGCCTTCTTCTCACGTAAGCTTTCTCCTGCGGAGAAGAACTATGATGTAGGGGATCGGGAGCTCCTTGCCATCAAGACCGCCCTGGAGGAGTGGAGGTATCTATTGGAAGGGGCGGCACATCCCATACTCATCTTCACGGATCATAAGAACCTGGAGTATTTGAGGACGGCCAAACGCCTGAGACCTCGCCAAGCAAGGTGGGCACTTTTTTTTTCCAGATTTACGTTCCATATAACGTACCGACCGGGTTCCAAGAATACCAAACCAGATGCTCTCTCTCGAATGTACGACAGCTCTAAAGAAATCATTGCACCTGACACCATCTTAACACAAGGTAACTTTCTGCTATTACAGTCTGACCTTCTTACCGCTCTGAGACAAGCCACAGTAAATGCTCCCCATCCTGCTGGAACTATACTGGTACCCAGAAATGGACTGCTATGGAGAGGGGATCAAATTTTCGTTCCAGAAAGTGCTCGTGTGTCCATCCTAGGACTGTGTCATGACCACCCGATGGCTGGTCATTTCGGGATCCATAAGACCCTGGATCTTGTGCAGCGCACGTTCTGGTGGCCCGACTTAGAGAAGTGTTGTAAACAATATGTTTCCTCCTGTACTGTTTGCACACGAAGCAAGGCAACCCGAAATAAGGCATGGGGCCTGCTCAGACCACTACCAGTCCCTGACAGACCATGGAAGATGATTGCCATGGATTTTATCATGGAACTTCCTCCATCAGACGGTTATTCTGCAATCTTCGTGGTAGTAGACCGTCTGTCGAAAATGGCTCACTTCATACCACTAAGAGGTACACCCTCCGCGCTTGAGACGGTGCAGGTCTTCATCAGAGAAATTGTAAGACTTCATGGGGTCCCAATGAACATTGTGTCGGATAGAGGTGTCCAATTTACTTCTCGCTTCTGGAGGGCTTTATGTGATTCACTGAAAATCAAGCTGTCAATGTCCTCCACATACCATCCCCAGACTAACGGGCAGACTGAGAGGACCAACCAGACCCTCGAGCAATATATCCGATGCTTCACCACCTTTGTTCAAGATGACTGGGTCTCGCTACTACCATCAGCAGAGTTTGCATACAAAATTGCCAAACACTCGGCTACAGGTCAGTCCCCATTCTATGCTAACTACGGGTTTCACCCATCTTTCTTGCCCTGCTTTATTCCTGAACCTACAGTGCCAGCAGTCCGGGATATCTTGGAGTTCCTTAAGGAGAACAACAAAATCTTACAGGATGCCATGACCAAGGCTCAGACCTCCAATAAAGAGTTCTTTGACAAAAGGAGGAGAGGTGAGTTGGTTCTCCAGCCTGGCAACCTGGTATGGTTAGCCACCACCAATCTCCAATTGGCATGCCCTTCCAAAAAACTGGCACCCAAGTTTATTGGCCCGTTCCCTGTGAGGAGAAAATTAAATGAGGTATCTTACGAATTGACGCTTCCCGATTCCCTCAAGATCCATCCAGTCTTCCACGTTTCACTCTTGAAACCTGCAGTACCTGATTCCTTTCCTGGTAGAAGTTCGGAACCACCTGCTCCTGTCACAATCAACGGGGACGAAGAATTTGAGGTGGAGGCCATCCTAGACTGCAGAAGGCGGAGGAACCAGCTACAATACCTGGTTAAGTGGAGGGGCTACGGCCCCGAAGAAAATTCCTGGGAACCGGTACAGAATTTCCATGCCCAGGACTTAATCCAGAAATTCTTCCGCAACCATCCCCACAAAAGGAACCTTTTGGGCACCCGGAGGTTGCCCTTAAGGGGGGGGCAATGTCAGAGACTCAATACCCTGCGCAACGCTTCCTGAGCACACTGATGTGCTGTCATGAGTCTGCAACCTAAAGGGTTAACCTAGAGCAGACTAATTGCAATAATTGGCAAACAGGCTGCCTTATTTAAACAGCCCAGCAGCACTGCACTTTGCTGTGTTGTCTTCAGCTCTCCTGTATCCTGTGCCTGTTATATCTGCTGTACCTGTTTACCTGACCCGGCTTGTCTTTGGATTCCGATTGTTCCTGTTTACCTGACCCGGCTTGTCTTTGGATTCTGATTACCTGCTGCCCGCCCTGACCTTGGCTTGTCCTGACTATCCTCCTGTCTCGTCCTGATCTGTTTACCTGCTACCGGCTATTGGTCCTGGACCTGTTCCTGGCTCTCCCAGGGAATCCGGGGGACCGCGACCTGGTGTTAGCAAGCAGCCAAATCCATCCCCACCATCTGGGGCCCTGGTGAAAACCGGCTAACACTTAGACTAAGCGCCTCTGGTGAACCTGTGCCATGCCAGTTACCTGGTAAGCCACTCCTCTTACGTCAGGCTCTGCCACGTTACCCCGTGACAGTGTGCTTCGGCTCGACTGTCAAAGGGGAAAGAAGGTATACCTCTTTTTACGGAGGACAGACAGAAGGACCTGTTTACCCAAAGCACGTTTAACGGGGGGGGACAAGTGCAGGCGTTAGGATATGCTTGGGTTTCCAAGCTTCTTCCTGTTTTGAATTGTATTGTAACTGTATTGTCTTCACTCACAATTTAAAGCGCTGGGCAAACTGTTGGCGCTATATAAATCTTTATATAAAAAAAGTACTGATAATTGAGGGAACTCTGGTTGTAATACCCTGCCATCTTGTTGTAACCTGCAGTACTCTGTGCAATGGGTTAAAAAGAACCTGTTTAGACAGTCCTACAACTCACTTGTAAAGAGAAGTCTAGTTTTAGTTTTCTATGGGATTAGTCGAGAGGCCTGTTTACTATGACATTCATAGTAAATGCCTATCAAAATGCTTCCCTGCTGTCTTTGCTGAGTTCTTTCCTGCTGTCCCGTCTGTGTGCTTCGGCTCGACTGTCAAAGGGGAAAAAAGGTATACCTCTTTTTACGGAGGACAGACAGAAGGACCTGTTCACCCAAAGCACGTTTAACGGGGGGGACAAGTGAAGGCGTTAGGATATGCTCGGGTTCCCAAGCTTCTTCCTGTTTTGAATTGTGTTGTAACTGTATTGTCTTCACTCACATTGTAAAGCGCTGGGCAAACTGTTGGCGCTATATAAATCCTGTATATAAAAAAAGTACTGATATATGAGGGAACTCTGGTTGTAATACACTGCCATCTTGTTGTAACCTGCAGTACTCTGTGCAATGGGTTAAAAAGAACCTGTTTAGACAGTCCTACAACTCACTTGTAAAGAGAAGGCTAGTTTTAGTTTTCTATGACATTCATAGTAAATGCCTATCAAAATGCTTCCCTGCTGTCTTTGCTGAATTCTTTCCTGCTGTCCCGTCTGTGTGCTTTGACTCGACTGTCAAAGGGGAAAGAAGGTATACCTCTTTTTACGGAGGACAGACAGAAGGACCTGTTCACCCAAAGCTCGTTTAGCGGGCGGGGACAAGTGCAGGCGTTAGGATATGCTCGGGTTCCCAAGCTTCTTCCTGTTTTGAATTATATTGTAACTGTATTGTCTTCACTCACATTGTAAAGTGCTGGGCAAACTGTTGGCGCTATATAAATCCTGTATATAAAAAAAGTACTGATATATGAGGGAACTCTGGTTGTAATACCCTGCCATCTTGTTGTAACCTGCATTACTCTGTGCAATGGGTTAAAAACAACCTGTTTAGACAGTCCTACAACTCACTTGTAAAGAGAAGGCTAGTTTTAGTTTTCTATGGGATTAGTAGAGAGGCCTGTTTACTATGACATTCATAGTAAATGCCTATCAAAATGCTTAGATATCTGTCTTTGCTGAGTTCTTTCCTGCTGTCCCGTCTGTGTGCTTCGGCTCGACTGTCAAAGGGGAAAGAAGGTATACCTCTTTTTACGGATGACAGACAGAATGACCTGTTCACCCAAAGCACGTTTAACGGGGGGGACAAGTGCAGGCGTTAGGATATGCTCGGGTTCCCAAGCTTCTTCCTGTTTGAATTGTATTGTAACTGTATTGTCTTCACTCACATTGTAAAGCGCTGGGCAAACTGTTGGCGCTATATAAATGTTTATATAAAAAAGTACTTATACAAGAGGGAACTCTGGTTGTAATACCCTGCCATCTTGTTGTAACCTGCAGTACTCTGTGCAATGGGTTAAAAAGAACCTGTTTAGACAGTCCTACAACTCACTTGTAAAGAGAAGGCTAGTTTTAGTTTTCTATGACATTCATAGTAAATGCCTATCAAAATGCTTCCCTGCTGTCCTTGCTGAGTTCTTTTCTGCTGTCCCGTCTGTGTGCTTCGGCTCGACTGTCAAAGGGGAAAGAAGGTATACCTCTTTTTACGGAGGACAGACAGAAGGACCTGTTCACCCAAAGCACGTTTAACGGGGGGGACAAGTGCAGGCGTTAGGATATGCTCGGGTTCCCAAGCTTCTTCCTGTTTTGAATTGTATTGTAACTGTATTGTCTTCACTCACATTGTAAAGCGCTGGGCAAACTGTTGGTGCTATATAAATCCTGTATATAAAAAAGTACTGATATATGAGGGAACTCTGGTTGTAATACACTGCCATCTTGTAACCTGCAGTACTCTGTGCAATGGGTTAAAAAGAACTTGTTTAGACAGTCCTACAACTCACTTTTAAAGAGAAGGCTAGTTTTAGTTTTCTATGACTGTCATAGTAAATGCCTATCAAAATGCTTCCCTGCTGTCCTTGCTGAGTTCTTTTCTGCTGTCCCGTCTGTGTGTGTCAGAGACTCAATACCCTGCGCAACGCTTCCTGAGCACACTGATGTGCTGTAATGAGTCTGCAACCTAAAGGGTTAACCTAGAGCAGACTAATTGCAATAATTGGCAAACAGGCTGCCTTATTTAAACAGCCCAGCAGCACTGCACTTTGCTGTGTTGTCTTCAGCTCTCCTGTATCCTGTGCCTGTTATATCTGCTGTACCTGTTTACCTGACCCGGCTTGTCTTTGGATTCCGATTGTTCCTGTTTACCTGACCCGGCTTGTCTTTGGATTCTGATTACCTGCTGCCCGCCCTGACCTTGGCTTGTCCTGACTATCCTCCTGTCTCGTCCTGATCTGTTTACCTGCTACCGGCTATTGGTCCTGGACCTGTTCCTGGCTCTCCCAGGGAATCCGGGGGACCGCGACCTGGTGTTAGCAAGCAGCCAAATCCATCCCCACCATCTGGGGCCCTGGTGAAAACCGGCTAACACTTAGACTAAGCGCCTCTGGTGAACCTGTGCCATGCCAGTTACCTGGTAAGCCACTCCTCTTACGTCAGGCTCTGCCACGTTACCCTGTGACAGTGTGCTTCAGCTCGACTGTCAAAGGGGAAAGAAGGTATACCTCTTTTTACGGAGGACAGACAGAAGGACCTGTTCACCCAAAGCACGTTTAACGGGGGGGACAAGTGCAGGCGTTAGGATATGCTTGGGTTTCCAAGCTTCTTCCTGTTTTGAATTGTATTGTAACTGTATTGTCTTCACTCACAATTTAAAGCGCTGGGCAAACTGTTGGCGCTATATAAATCTTTATATAAAAAAAGAACTGATACTTGAGGGAACTCTGGTTGTAATACCCTGCCATCTTGTTGTAACCTGCAGTACTCTGTGCAATGGGTTAAAAAGAACCTGTTTAGACAGTCCTACAACTCACATGTAAAGAGAAGGTTTTTTTTTAGTTTTCTATGGGATTAGTAGAGAGGCCTGTTTACTATGACATTCATAGTAAATGCCTATCAAAATGCTTCCCTGCTGTCTTTGCTGAGTTCTTTCCTGCTGTCCCGTCTGTGTGCTTCGGCTCGACTGTCAAAGGGGAAAAAAGGTATACCTCTTTTTACGGAGGACAGAGAGAAGGACCTGTTCACCCAAAGCACGTTTAACGGGGGGACAAGTGAAGGCGTTAGGATATGCTCGGGTTCCCAAGCTTCTTCCTGTTTTGAATTGTGTTGTAACTGTATTGTCTTCACTTGTAAAGCGCTGGGCAAACTGTTGGCGCTATATAAATCCTGTATATAAAAAAGTACTGATATATGAGGGAACTCTGGTTGTAATACACTGCCATCTTGTAACCTGCAGTACTCTGTGCAATGGGTTAAAAAGAACTTGTTTAGACAGTCCTACAACTCACTTTTAAAAAGAAGGCTAGTTTTAGTTTTCTATGACATTCATAGTAAATGCCTATCAAAATGCTTCCCTGCTGTCCTTGCTGAGTTCTTTTCTGCTGTCCCGTCTGTGTGTGTCAGAGACTCAATACCCTGCGCAACGCTTCCTGAGCACACTGATGTGCTGTAATGAGTCTGCAACCTAAAGGGTTAACCTAGAGCAGACTAATTGCAATAATTGGCAAACAGGCTGCCTTATTTAAACAGCCCAGCAGCACTGCACTTTGCTGTGTTGTCTTCAGCTCTCCTGTATCCTGTGCCTGTTATATCTGCTGTACC
Source organism: Pelophylax lessonae (assembly GCF_965119305.1). Classification (NCBI taxonomy): domain Eukaryota; kingdom Metazoa; phylum Chordata; class Amphibia; order Anura; family Ranidae; genus Pelophylax; species Pelophylax lessonae. The sequence continues at coordinate 88,050 of NW_028120055.1, read as the reverse complement.
TGTTTACCTGACCCGGCTTGTCTTTGGATTCCGATTGTTCCTGTTTACCTGACCCGGCTTGTCTTTGGATTCTGATTACCTGCTGCCCGCCCTGACCTTGGCTTGTCCTGACTATCCTCCTGTCTCGTCCTGATCTGTTTACCTGCTACCGGCTATTGGTCCTGGACCTGTTCCTGGCTCTCCCAGGGAATCCGAGGGACCGCGACCTGGTGTTAGCAAGCAGCCAAATCCATCCCCACCATCTGGGGCCCTGGTTAAAACCGGCTAACACTTAGACTAAGCGCCTCTGGTGAACCTGTGCCATGCCAGTTACCTGGTAAGCCACTCCTCTTACGTCAGGCTCTGCCACGTTACCCCGTGACAGTGTGCTTCGGCTCGACTGTCAAAGGGGAAAGAAGGTATACCTCTTTTTACGGAGGACAGACAGAAGGACCTGTTCACCCAAAGCACGTTTAACGGGGGGGACAAGTGCAGGCGTTAGGATATGCTCGGGTTTCCAAGCTTCTTCCTGTTTTGAATTGTATTGTAACTGTATTGTCTTCACTCACATTGTAAAGCGCTGGGCAAACTGTTGGCGCTATATAAATCTTTATATAAAAAAGTACTGATACATGAGGGAACTCTGGTTGTAATACCCTGCCATCTTGTTGTAACCTGCAGTACTCTGTGCAATGGGTTAAAAAGAACCTGTTTAGACAGTCCTACAACTCACATGTAAAGAGAAGGCTAGTTTTAGTTTTCTATGGGATTAGTAGAGAGGCCTGTTTACTATGACATTCATATTAAATGCCTATCAAAATGCTTCCCTGCTGTCTTTGCTGAGTTCTTTCCTGCTGTCCCGTCTGTGTGCTTCGGCTCGACTGTCAAAGGGGAAAAAAGGTATACCTCTTTTTACGGAGGACAGAGAGAAGGACCTGTTCACCCAAAGCACGTTTAACGGGGGGGACAAGTGAAGGTGTTAGGATATGCTCGGGTTCCCAAGCTTCTTCCTGTTTTGAATTGTGTTGTAACTGTATTGTCTTCACTCACATTGTAAAGCGCTGGGCAAACTGTTGGCGCTATATAAATCCTGTATATAAAAAAGTACTGATATATGAGGGAACTCTGGTTGTAATACCCTGCCATCTTGTTGTAACCTGCAGTACTCTGTGCAATGGGTTAAAAAGAACCTCTTTAGAAAGTCCTACAACTCACTTTTAAAGAGAAGGCTAGTTTTAGTTTTTAGAGTCTGATCGCTCTCAGTTCCAATACATTTATCGGTAACCTGGATTCTGTCGGAAGAAATGACTTCCCCTGACTGAGCATCGGAGACCGAAGCCACCAGACCAGATACTCCCTGGTCCACTCGCTCAACCGGATCCGATTGTCCAGAGGATCGGGATTCCGATTCCATCTGAAAATAATCTCCTTTTGGGGAATTCGGGTATGCGACTGGGCATACGGTACTGCCTCTAATAAGGCCACCATCAGTCCCTGGACCAGATAGTTCAATCTCCTGGTGGGAACTAGGAATGATCTTTTGCAAAAGTGAAGAAAACGTTCTGCTCAAGGAGCGGGAACTGCCGCTCCCTGTTGCATCAAGTCCATTACTGCTCCCCGCAAAGCTTTTAAGCGATCCGGGGATAGCCGAAAGTTGGAAGGGAAGAATCGCACCGGTAGAAGTGATCGAAACTCGATTTTGTATCCCGACCGCATGACCTCGCGAACCCCTTTGTCCGGGATTCTGGAAAGCCATGGATCCGGAAACCGGTGAAGACGTCCCCCCACCCCAGAGATGGGTGGGGGCGCACCTTCAGGCTGTCTTATCTTCGGGTTTGGCTGAGTCGGGCTTTTGTTTACCCGACCAGCGCCCTCTGAAACCCCCTGAAGGGGCTTTGGAGGACTTCCCCTTATCGCCCGCCCCAGCGGAGCGAACAAACTTCTTATGAGCGGAAAAGGAAGGTCCTCGCCTGTTACGAGGTCCTTTACCTTTAGCTGTCTGTGGTAAAAAAGTGCTCTTACCCCCAATGAGATCCTTTATAATCTCATCCAAGGTGGCCCCAAACAGGCGATCCCCCTGAAAAGGAAGATTAGCCAACGTCTTTTTGGAACCTTGATCAGCCGACCAGCACTTTAACCACAACACGCGTCTGAGGACCACTGCTGAAACAGATGCACGCCCTAGCAAGGGAGTGGCGTCCAGAGCGGCGTCACAGATGAACTGTAGCCCTTGGATAATTTGCTCCAGCAAATCTGATACTGCCGGGGGGATACTTTTCCCTTTTATGTCCCGGCGTAACAATTTGGTCCATTCTGTCAATGTTTGTGAAACTAAACCAATGGCAATCACTGGCCTAAATGTTGACCCTATCAGGGAAAAAATGGAGTGGGATTTGGCTTCCACTTTTCGATCCACCGGATCCCTAAAGGATGGAGCGTCCTCCAACGGGATAACCATGGCTTTATTTAGTCTGGAAATTGGTGGGTCCACCACTGGTGGTACCGTCCATTTCTTAAGGAGGGATTCCTCAAACGGATAGCGCCTAGCAATGCGTTTGGAAATAGCAGGGGTTTGTTTTGGACAATCCCATTCTTCCTTAATTAGATTACCAAAACATTTGGGCAAGGGAAAAACCTTCGCCATTTTGGTAGGCTTGCTGGTACCAAAGGGAATTTCAGTGTCATCTACCTCTGCTGGTGTAACCTCAAGACTTAAGGTTTCCCGGACAGACATGACTAGTGCGTTCACTAACGCTTCTTCTTGCGATATGGCGGAGGCAGAAACGTCCTCCTCACTGTCTGAGGAGACCGTACCTGAGACAGCAGCCCCAGAAGAGGGACCTGCAGCTGCAGTGACCAGCTCAGAATCCGTATCTGAGGTATCAGATGACATAGGGGTAGGCGGGGGTCGCTTCCTTGACCTCCGTCCCTGACAGGCCACCTCCACCCGGGATACCAAAGACTCCAAAACTGCTAAAAATGCATCAATCACAAGTGGGGTACTGGAGGGTCCTGCGGCCACCTCGAGGGGATCAGGTGGGGATACATGTGTGGCAGGGTCCATGATTATACAAGACACTTGCCAGCAAACAAAAAAATAATTGCAAAGAAAGTCCCCTTTCTTTGCAATTATTTTCACCTCCCCGGTGTTCCCCATCCTGTGTGCTGTGTCTGGCTGTGAGTTTCTCTTCAGCTTCCGGCGGCGCCATCACCACAGCCTGAGACATGCCGACCGGAGACTATGAGTGAACACTTGCAATACCTCCGCTATTGAGGAAAACAGCACCCCAGAGTAAGGGTCGGGTCCTTGGATGCTTGATCACCATACAGGCTCAACATTATTTGTATTTGGTAAGAGGCGACCCCTATTGGTATATCTTATTATTGGCTCCGGGTTCACACTGAATTGTGATCTGCACGTTTGCTTTAACCCTTATCTCATATGGTAAGAGGCGAATCTAGCTATATAAGGTGGTGGTTCAACACGCAAACCTTACACTTTTGCCTTTCTTTATTGGCTATTCAATTAATGTTGTCCGGTAAGAGGCGACTTCAGCTATAACACGTTTATTAATTTTGGTGTTTACCTTTATCACTCTTGGTAAGGGGTACCCATCATATTTTTATAATTTATTTTTGCATGTTTTTTATTCACTGTTATCAGTGATTATTTTTATTGGTGGAGGTTTATTCATTCACACAATTGAATTCATTTTTCACGAACACTGTGGTGTCCAATTTAGTTTGTAAGGTTTTACGCTATTGCGCTTTTACCTTTACTTCCATGATCCTATGACTATTGAGCTAACCGTTCACGTGGACCTGGATCTACTATCAAGGTGACAAGTTTATCCAAAGAAACTGCCTTTACCTTACCTCAATCTGGTAAGCATATACCCTTTGGGGTTCCTGGTCCCGGATTACATCTTTACTTTATGCTTGGACTGTATGGACTTTATATCTCCATTGATCATATTATAGCGCGACTTATTTTTACAATATTCTACAGGGTGTGGTCACACTAGAAGTTGCTGCTGTTCATTGTATTTTTCCTTTAGCGCGGTTAATACTTTTACATTATCATTTATGTACAGCATTGCAGTGCCGAATCACAAAATAGGGCCTGGTCTTTGAGCAGCCAAATCCTCCGGGGCTTAAGTGGTTAAGCCACTCCCATTGTTGGACTCAATCTGGTCGTGCCCATTGCACTCCTCGGCATGCAGAACTTGGTTTTCATCGGTATCCCAGAGGGATCCCAGAGGGATACCACTGCCACTCAATCCACCCCCCATCACCACCGCTGCCACTCATCCCACCCCCCATCACCACAGCTGCCACTCAATCCACCCCCCCATCACCACCACTGCCACTCATCCCACCCCCCATCACCACCGCTGCCACTCAATCCACCCCACATCACCACCGCTGCCACTCAATCCACCCCCCATCACCATCGCTGCCACTCATCCCACCCCCCTATCACCACCACTGCCACTCAATCCACCCCCCATCACCACCACTGCCACTCATCCCACCCTCATCACCACCGCTGCCACTCATCCCACCCCACATCACCACCGCTGCCACTCATCTCACCACCGCTGCCACTCATCCCACCCCCCATCACCACCGCTGCCACTCAATCCACCCCACATCACCACTGCTGCCACTCAATCCACCCCCCATCACCACCGCTGCCACTCATCCCACCCCCCCATCACCACCGCTGCCACTCAATCCACCCCCACTGCCACTCATCCCACCCCCCATCACCACAGCTGCCACTCAATCCACCCCCCATCACCACCACTGCCACTCAATCCACCCCCATCACCACAGCTGCCACTCAATCCACCCCCCATCACCACCGCTGCCACTCAATCCACCCCCTATCACCACCGCTGCCACTCAATCCACCCCCCATCACCATCGCTGCCACTCAATCCACCCCCCATCACCACCGCTGCCACTCATCCCACCCCCCATCACCATCGCTGCCACTCAATCCACCCCCCATCACCACCGCTACCACTCATCCCACCCCCCATCACCACCGCTGCCACTCATCCCGCGCCCCATCACCACCGCTGCCACTCATCCCACCCCCCATCACCACCGCTGCCACTCATCCCACCCCCACATCACCACAGCTGCCACTCATCCCACCCCCCCCATCACCACCGCTGCCACTCATCCCACCCCCCATCACCACCGCTGCCACTCATCCCACCCCACATCACCACTGCTGCCACTCATCCCACCCCCACATCACCACTGCTGCCACTCATCCCACCCCCACATCACCACCGCTGCCACTCATCCCACCCCACATCACCACCGCTGCCACTCATCTCACCACCACTGCCACTCATCCCACCCCCACTTCACCACCGCTGCTACTCATCCCACCCCCATATCACCACCACTGCTACTCATCCCACCCCCACATTACCATCGCTGCCACTTATCCCACCCCCACATCACCACTGCTGCCACTCATCCCACCCCCCATCACCACCACTGCCACTCATCCCACCCCCCATCACCACGGCTGCCACAATATGCAGTTCATTTTAATATCGCCTGCTTATTTATTTCTTTTATCGTGTGTGGGGGGCCTCCTACATGATTTTCGCCTAAGGCCTCAAAAAGTCTAGAGCCGCCTCTGCCCAAGCTTGTCATAATTGCACCGACTCACACAATTTTTTCTTTTTTCAAATTCTTTATTTTATAAAGGGAAAAAGCATCCAACAGAGTAAAACCACACAGAATCAATGCAATAACGCACATAAAATAAAAGTACAGTAATCCAAAGTATCATGGAAGGATAAAGCGAGATATAGAAAATGCATTATTTTATATTCAATACATTTTTTATTATAATTTTACTTTTAACAAGATTGCAGTCATAGAATCAGGAAATAGTAATGGAAGAAATCCAATTGGTCAGGAAAATGACGTGTCTGGAATGTGGAGGCGGAGTAGGTAATAATTTGTGTACAATACAATACACAACGTGTTACATTATTATAACAAAGTATTGTAGAAAAGATCACACCATAGAAAATGGGGGAAAGGAGAAAATAAACCCGGATATGAAGGTGACATTTGTGTACGAGGAACACCTTAACAATTACCACCATTTTATTCTCCAGGGCCTCTGCTTTCAGAAAATATATGTTTGGGGTTTTTATCAAATCTTCATGCCCAAAATCTGCATTTTACCATGTGTGCAAAAATAATGCAAACACGGGTCTGGCAGTGAAAGGGTTAATGTGAGCTAGATGGGATCACTCTGCTGTGGTCACATTAGAGCTCCCCCTAGCTGCAGCCTGGTAATAACATTGCTAGGAGGTCTACTCATTTATCTGCTACATACTTCCCATCTTTATATAAACGTCTCCTGACATGTAGGGGTCTATTCATGAATAACCTTGCATAGCAATTCATCCAGTAAAAACGCATGTACATTCCTTCTGTGTGAATGGGGGGGGTAAACACAACAAATGTTATTCGGCTTTCTGCTGTGCTGGTGCAAATGTTTGACATTGATTTAAAATTGGAAATGTTGCATTCAGCCACTAGATGGCATTCATTTCTATTATACTTAGTGCCATCTATTGGACACATGTGGTATCTTCTGTTATAAATCAATGATGGGTTTAATATTGTTGGTTTAATTAATTTATGTTCTCCGATTTCTCCTGTACTCATGTAACCACAAAGGAAATGAAAGGGACTATTTATACAGAAAAAATCTAGAAGACTGTGACATGCATTTGCCCACCAAATATGACAAAGTTTTGCCATATTCAAGGTAATAGAGTGATTTCCTATGATCGTCAGCTCCATCTAATGGCCATAATATGGCATTTTCCCTGAAATACCTCAATCAGAAAGAATAGTGCAATACTGCACTATGGACACTAGATGGATTAAAGGATCATAGAAAGGAATGTATGAAGTAAACCAATTTCTCCAGACTGGATGAAAGCTTCTCACATTTGTCCACAAATCATTTTAAAAACAGACAAAAAGTGTTTGTGAAATCTTCCACCACAAAATGTACTCAGCCAATGAAAGGTGATGAGATGACTCATTTTTATTTTTCTCCTGCTATCAATGGCCAACACGGGACAACACTTCATCCATGTCTTTGGTGATCTCTGATCTCCTTATGAAGTGTTTCTTACATGATGAAGATCAGCCATGGAGTATATCTGAGGTGTATATCAGGGTGTGCTTCTTCCCCACATGTCCAGCAACATTCATATAGAAGACATTTCCCGCACTCAAGACACTAATACACCTTGAGGGTTGTGTGGGATCCCTGACGTACAGGAAGACAGGTCTTCATTGAGTAACAGTTCCCTCACTCAGGACAGGAATACAGCTTTTCCCCCGTGTGACATCCCTGATGTCTGTAAAGATTGGACTTCCGTGAAAAACATTTCCCGCACTCAGGACAGGAATACGGCTTCTCCCCCGTGTGAGATCTCTGATGTGTGACAAGTGCTGATTTTATTACAAAACATTTCCCGCACTCAGGACAAGAATACGGCTTCTCTCCCATGTGAGATCTCTGATGGGTGACAAGATGTGACTTCATTACAAAACCTTTCCCACACTCAGGACAGGAATACGGCTTTTCCCCAGTGTGCGATCTCTGATGTGTGACAAGATGTGATTTTATTACAAAACATTTTCCACACTCAGGGCAGGAATATGGCTTCTCCCCTGTATGAGATCTCTGATGTGTGACCAGACGTGATTTTATTACAAAACATTTCCCGCATTCAGAACAAGAATATGGCTTCTCCCCGGTGTGAAACAAGTGATGTATTTGAAGATTGGCCTTTTGTGAAAAACATTTCCCACACTCAGGACAGGAATACGGCTTCTCACCAGTGTGAGTCCTTTTATGCACAATAAGATTAGGTTTAGAATGGAAACACTTCCCACACTCAGTACAGGAAAACCTCTTATCTGTTGGAAGGACGACACCGTCCCTCACAGTCTGAGGTTCCTCAGGATAAGAGGAATACGATGGTCTGGCACCGTCCCTCACAGTCTGAGGTTCCTCAGGATAAGAGGAATACGATGGTTCGGCACTGTCCCTCACAGTCTGAGGTTCCTCAGGATAAGAGGAATACGATGGTCCGGCACTGTCCCTCACAGTCTGAGGTTCCTCAGGATAAGAGGGATACGATGGTCCGGCACCGTCCCTCACAGTCTGAGGTTCCTCAGGATAAGAGGAATACGATGATCCGGCACCGTCCCTCACAATCTATAGGTTCCTCAGGATAAGAGGAATACCATGGTCCGGCACCGTCCCTCACAATCTGAGGTTCCTCAGGATAAGAGGAATACCATGGTCCGGCACCATCCCTCACAGTCTGAGGTTCCTCAGGATAGGAGGAATACGATGGTCCATCTACACTGTGTGGTGGCGGATGGACATTTGAGGGAGCCGGGTTTTCTCCTGGACTATACTGTGTGATGTCCTCATCTTCTACTTTACAGTCTGGAGACAAAGTGAGACAATCCTCTGAGGTTTTCCTCATCTCCCGTCCATGTACTAAAATAGAAATAAAAAGATTATTACTAGACATGAGCAGATTGGTTCCCCTAAATCAGGACTCCGCCCACATTAGACAGCTTTGTCTCTGAGGATCTTACAATTCCCCCCCTCAAGGTAACTAGTAAATGGCTCCTCTGATCTCCTACCAGTTCATTTCTTTATTCATGGACCTTAGTCAGAGAGTGAGGAAACAATGAGAACTGTCTTTGTGACAGTGATGGGGGGATTATAAGATGAGTGTCCCCTCCCCCTTTATCACTCATTGCCATCGTCCCAACAAAAGAAGTCCTGCACTTCCTTATTTAGTCCATGATTTAGTCATGAATAACAGTGGGCTGAGCCCCACCAGAGGTCAGAGAGTGAGGAATGGGAGGAGAACAACCAAGATAAAGGTTGCTGCCCCTCCTCCTCCAGAATCTCTCCCTGATGCTAGGCACATTCTCTCGATCAAGCGGGTTCCTGTCCTTCACCTAACCACACGTAACATGTGCACCAACTGCAGTGAGCCATTGTTTCTTAGAAGCATTGCCTTCTCTAAAGATGTCTGTGTTGGTCATCTGGGTGGTAGCGTCCAATCGGACAGCAGATCACCCAATGACATGTAAAGAGAACTAAGAGGAATGTGCATTTCTCCTGTCCTCTAGTCTCCTGGCAGGGTGGTTGCATCAGCACCACCTATGTAGGGAGGTCAACCTACATGTGCCTACAGAAGCTGTTCTTGGCATTAACTTACAATAATTATAAAACACTGAAATTCAGCAAGATAAACAGATGATTACCAAAAAAATGCAATAATTATAGGCAGTACATTATACAACATAATCTGAATTCCTGGCCAGCAACTGCTACCGGTTAGACCTAATAGGGCAGTGACCCTTGCTGGGACCTTCCAGCTCCTCTTTGGGATTATCCTTTACTGGAGCTTGATTAGGAGCTTTAGGTGCTTGGGGGTTATCATAGGTAGGCATAACACCCTTGCTTAAGCTATCATTTGTGTTCTCATAGTCTTCCAGTCCTCTGTAGAGTGATATTACATAATAGAATCAGCAGAATTTTTGTCTCCCGGATCTGGGGGGAGTTGGTGGGAATCACTTTAAGGACTGGAAAATACCACTTGACTGGAACCTGGACTGGACGGGAAGATCTACAGTGTTAGAATCCCACAAGGACCTGATGGGATAGTCTCTGCCCAACACACAGGGACTCAATAGATTCTGATGAAGGTGCTACCTATAGACTTCAGGGCCCTCAGACACCACATCCTATACAGTGCCTTGAAAAAGTATTCACACCCCTTAAATTTTCCACATTTTGTCATATTACAACCAAAAACGTAAACTTATTTTATGTAATAGACCAACACAAGGTGGCACATAATTGTGAAGTGGAAGGAAAGTGATAAATGGAATTCTTTTCACAAATAAATCTGTGAAAAGTGGGGAGCGTGGCCTGAAGCTGTATGTGAGTGGACGTGTGTGAGCCGTGCTCTCCCGGCTTTCCTCCGTACATACATTCCTGTTTCTGACATATCATGACACTGAACCCCGTTACTTGCTGCTGCTGCTCTGGGACATCTGCGGATCATGTCGCCTCCCCGTAAGACCTCTGAGGCGGCGGCAAAGTTGGACAAATTCAGCCAACAGGAGGGAAGCCTGCAGACCTAAGATGGTGACTCCCTATCCTCTTCTCCTGCCTCGGCCGCACTGCCGCTGGATGAAAGAGCGATCCTGGAAGCTATTACTGACTGCAAGGCTTCCCTTACCTTTAAGTTGGAGAAGGTGAGGATGGACATCTCCCTCCTCCGGCAGGATCTGCAGAAGCTTCGAGGCTTGGTGTCAGAGGCCGAGGAAAGCATAGGCCGCATGGAGGACGATCTCCCCCCACTTAGAAATGTAGTGGACCAGGCCTCCCGCAATATTACTTACCTGCTGCACAAACAGGACGATCTGAAAAATCACACTTGGCGTAAAAATCTCCGGTTCATTGGCCTGCTGGAGGGTACCATCCCAGCCACATTCTTGGAGGACCTCCTGGTTAAGACCTACGGTCAGGAGTTCATCGCTAAATTTCTGAAGTTCAGGGACCATGACGCAGTTCTCAGGCTGGCCCGGGAGAAAGGCAATATACATCTGGAAAATCATAACTTCTTGGCCTTCCCTGCAGAAGTCCAGAAGCTGCGTAGCCGCTTTATGGAGGTTAAGTGGCGCCTGAGGATCCGCAACTTCAAGTATTCTATGTTGTACCCGGCCAGATTGCGGGTGGTTGGCGACGATAGAGTTCACTTTTTTGAGGACCCGGATTCTTCTACTGCCTGGTTAGACCAACTTCCGTGAGTACTTTTGTTGCTGGTTCTGGCTCTTTTGCTTTTCTGTTGATGTGCCTTTGCTTTTCTGTTAATGTGCCTTAGGACACCCGGACCCTGCACTCCCCTGGACTGATCTCTATCGTGCCTCCTGTGACTGTGCACCTCTCCTGCCATTGTGGGGCTCTGAGACCCCCATTGTTGCACTTTTTTTCAGCCTGTTGAGGGGGTGAGTGGGGGGGGGATTTTTCATTTTTTCTTCCACTTTTTTAATTTTTTTTTTTCTTTTATATGTACTTTTCATTTGTTTGTTGCTAGCTGTTGGTCTCCTGTTCCTATGCAGCTCCCGGGCCTGGGAGCTAGCGGCAGCTACCATTTCTGCATACTGCACTTACCTGTCTTATAGCCAGGGGCACCTCGGCTCACACTGGAACATACATCTTTTTTCATTGTGTGCTCACCTACTGTTGTGTCCTGCATCTGGGACCCCTCTTCGGAGAACTTTCGCCCCATTTTTTCTTCTGTTTTGTTGCCACCAAGGATGGAGACTGCTGCATTCCACTTTCAGTGGGTCCTTGCCTCTTGCTCCAATGTGGTTACCTGTTTTGGGATGCATGCCCACACCGGTTGGGGGCTGTGTTGGGCTGGGTGGGGGGTTATTATGTATGAGTTTTGTGCTACCCACTTTCTTATGATTGTTCTGATTGTTTTATTGCTCTCCACAGCTGCTATGTGTTTTTTTTTTGTATATTTTTGTTATGCTGCAGGCAGGGGTGCTATCTGCTCTGGGGCCTCTTGATTCTTTGCTTCTATACCTTATACTCCATTTTCTCCCATGGCACGGTTAAAATTGCTCACCTGGAATGTGCCTCCCCCATTTCATGCCACGCTCCTCAGCGAGGGTTTGACGTTTATGTCCAGGATGGCCGAGACGGCTGGGACCCCCCTTGACCCCTGCCTACCCTGACCATGATACCCGCTTTTGTAGACTGCTTCATAGTTTTCATTTACTGGACTCCTGGCGTCATCTACACCCTACAACCCGGGCCTACTGCTGTTATTCGGCAACCCACTCGACCATGCTTAGAATAGACTCCATATGGATCTCCCAGGTCCTAACCTCTAAGCTTATTGGTGACCGTTTTGGTCCTCACTTACTGTCTGACCATGCCCCTTATTGGATTGAATTATCTCCATTTACGGACCCCCCGACCTGCCATTGGCGTCTGAATCCTTTCTGGCTCACGGCTGTCCCTGACCTTGACTCGTTAGCTGGGGAATGGGATTTCTATTTTCAATCTAACGCTGACTCTGCCGCCCCATCGGTGGTGTAGGAGACATTTAAAGGCCATGCCCGTTTGCTTTTGTCCTCGCGTATCTCCCGATTTAAAAGGGCGGCGCGGTCTGACCTTCTTCGGGCAGAACAACAGTTGACCGACCTGGAGCGCCAATATGCGCATTCCCCATCCCGAGACCTATTGTCCCGACTTAAACTTCACACGCGCCTTCGGCACCCTCTCCCGTGAGAAAACCGACCGTAAGCTGTTTTTCAGTCGACAACGCACATTTGAATATGGGGAGAAGCCCGGTAAGCTGTTGGCTTTCCTCGCTCATATGGATACTAGGCCCCCCGGTGGTCATAACTCTCCATCCGTCGCTGTTGGAGGACTCTGCTGATCCGGCAGCCGTGACGGAGGTGTTTGCTGCCTACTTTGGTGAGGTTTATACTTCTAAGGTACGCTATGCTCTTTCTGACCTGGCTCTGTTGTTGGATTCGGTTGAGTTCCACACATTGTCCTCCTCGCAGGTTGCCATGCTGGAAGCTCCCATATCGGTTGATGACGTGGTCATGGCTATTTCGCATTTTGCGAAGGCCAAGGCCCCTGGCACTGATGGCCCACAGTGGAGTTTTACTCCCATTTTTCTGCTGTTTTGGCCCCCCAGTTGCTTGCTGTGTATGAAGCTGCGTTCGCTGACTGTGTCCTACTGGACTCTATGCGCGAGGCGCTTATTGTCTTGATCCCCAAGCCAGGGAAGGATCCGTCCTTCCCGGACTCCTATCGGCCTATTTCCCTTCTGCAAGGCGACGTAAAATATTGGCCAAGGTCTTGGCCTTGCGCCTCAACAAGGTAATTTTGTATCTTATCCACCCCGACCAGACCGGTTTCATGCCCGCTAAAAATATGGCGTTTAATACCCATCGTCTTTTCATGAACTTACAGGCAACGCATGACTGTATAGGCTCCAGAGTAGTGGTAAAGCTTGACGCTGCTAGGGCATTTGATTCTGTTGAGTGGCAATATCTTTGGCAGTGTCTCCGCAGATTCGGATTCGGCCCCAACTTTGTCAAAGGGCTTACCATTTTATACCATCCGCCTCGGGCTAGGGTACTGGCTAACGGCTGGACGTCTCGGCTGTTCTCCCTCTCTCGGGGGGACACGGCAGGGCTGTCCCATATCCCCTCTCCTGTACGCCCTTGCGGTGGAGCCCCTTGCCATAGCCATATGTTCGGACCTTGACATTCGTGGACTGCGCTGTGGGGACTTTGAGGAAAAGATAGGCCTCTATGCCGATGACATGCTCTTGTATCTAGCCGACCCCAGGCTGTTCCTACAAAAAGCCCTGTTGACCATTAAGCAATTTGGTGCCTTTTCTGGACTCACAGTCAACTGGGACAAATCCCAGATTCTCCCCGTGGACGTGTTCCCTCCATCTGCGGATCAGGCTGCCCTTCCACTGACCCGAGTGGCGTCTTTCAAGCATCTGGGGGTTATTGTTTACCGTTCCTTACCTGACTATATACCCCTGAACGTTAAACCACTGTTTGACCTGGTGAAGACCAAGACTCAGACCTGGGCACGCCTACCACTGGGTGTCATGGGGAGGGTAGGTCTGATCAAGATGATTCTCCTACCCAAAATTCTCTATATCCTGTGGCATTCACCCACATATATGAAACATACAAGTACTTTGTAATTTTGGATAGATTGTTGAAAACGTTTATGTGTGGAACCAGCAGACACAAGCTAGCATGGAAACATACCCATAAACCCACAAAGCTGGGCGGTATAGCCGTCTCAGACTTTGCGGCCTATTACCTTGCAGCCCAGCTCTCTCATCTTTTTCATATTGATAAACAGGATTGCCATACGTATCTCATGCTGGTTTGTGGTCGCAATGGTGCACGGTTCCCTCACCCTTTCTGTAATATACTTAGAGGGGTGGGCGGCTCTCTGCCGACTGCCGATCGCGGTGGTCTCCTATTCCAGCACAGACGGGTCTGGGACCTGGCAGTCTCCAGGACGGGAGACACCGGGTTTCACTCTATGACTCCTCTGTGGTTTAATAGATTATTGCCGGAGTTCTTGCATCTCCCTGATCCGCGTGCTTGGTTGTCTAGAGGGATATATTTTCTTTCACACCTGCTTTCGGAGGGCACAATTAAATCATTTGCCACCCTCCGAGGGGAGTTTCAGCTCCTGGCCTCTATGCACTTTCGCTATCTGCAGATTCGACATGCCATTCGGGCGCAATTTGCCAACAACCCTCCAGCCTTACCCTTGGTTGACCTTTTGGATGTGCTTAGGGGTCGGGAACATCAAAAACTTACCTCACTGTTATACGAAATGTTGCTCTCTAAACCTATGACTGCCCTAGCCTATGGCATTCGGGCGTCGTGGGCGGAGGAGGTCAGGGAACTGGATGATGATGATTGGTGTGATGCCCTGGAGGCCAGTACTTTGGTGTCTCCGAAACTCTCTGATAGACTCACACAGATCTATATCACTCATACGTAGATCATACCTCACTCCAGTGTGGATGGCTAGGCTTAATCCCTCCCATTCTCCTATCTGCCCCAAATGCCTCTTGTCTCCAGGTACGTTCGGGCATCTCATATGGCACTGTCCATGCATGCAGGGTTTTTGGTCGCAAATAATCCAGTTCCTACATGACCGCATGGGTTCTCCGGTATCCCTGGACCCCAAGCTATGTCTCCTAGGGATATTCCCTGAGGAGGACATTGACAAATATACGCAACGCTTTCTCCGTGAAACCCGGTTTACTGCCAGGAAATTGATAGCCTGTACCTGGATACAACCTTCCCCACCCAACCTGGCTGGCTGACATTAATGGTACTCTCCCCTACAAGAAAGTGATGTTTATTAACAGGGGTGGTTTGAAACGTTTTCATAAGATATGGGATAGATGGCTTGAGGCCTCCTCCACGTGTACTCCTTAACGTGTGTTACTCCTACTGATCCGGTCCACTCCGCTCCTTTTTCCCCTTTATGGATTGTCCCACGCCTGCTTTGGATGCTATACTTCATCTGTAGTTAGCTGCTGTGTATATATCGGCCATGTTTATGTGTTCCCCGTTTTTTTTATGTAAGCTGTGGCCTGTAAGGCAGTTTTTTGTGATATTTGTACTTTTGTTGTCTATGTACTATTTTTGTACTGCACAAAACTTATTAAACGTTTGCTTTAAAAAAAAAAAAAAAATCTGTGAAAAGTGTGGTGTGCATTTGTATTCACCCCCTTTACTCTGATATCTCTAACTAAAATCTAGTTGAACCAATTACCTTCAAAAGTCACCAAATTAATAAATAGAGTCCACCTGTGTGTAATTTAACCTCAGTATAAATACATCTGTTCTGTGAAGCCCTCATAGGTTCATTAGAAAACCTTAGTAAACAAACAGCATCATGAAAGCCAAGGAACACACCAGCCAGGTTAGGTTATATTAAAAAAAACAAGCTTTGAACATCTCATGGAACGCTGTTCAATCCATCATTAGAAAATGGAAAGAGTATGGTACAACTGCAACCTTTCCAAGACATGGCCGTCCACCTAAACTGACCGGCCGGGCAAGGAGAGCATTCATCAGAGAAGCAGCCAAGAGGTCCATGGGAACTCTGGAGGAGCTGCAGAGATCCACAGCTCAGGTGGGAGAATCTGTCCAAGGGAGTATGAAGAGCATAGCAATCCCTTGTAGCAGATTCCCCGAATAAGAGACAAGACTCTAGATTGAGGGTGAAGTAGAACTCTTTATGGAACAGTCACACATAATTTATATACAGCATGGACCTCCCCCTCCTAATCATTCCACCACACACAGGTCAGGGGCCGCCCGATTACATTACCATATGCAGATTGTATACAGAAACAGAATAACCCTGAACTATTGGATTTTATGGAGAGTAGTCGGCTGGGTATATGCAGAGACACCATCCCCGGTCAAAAATTGAAAAGTAAATTGGGTCCAGGTGTGCAAGTGAGATGTGGGAAAAAAGGGAAATGGGAGTGTTGAGGGGAAAGTGATCAAGCACACCTGGGCAAAAGGGGATTTAATTGTGCCACATACTCGCTAGAGAGAAAATCTTAAAAAATAACAATGTTTTATTTATACACAAACATTTGTTTTATACATACAAATCTTAAAAACAGGGATAGTCAATATGGTGATACATGTATACAAACACATATCCTGATACAGAGGTATACACTAAGGTTCGCTGGCAGACCTAAGGTTCGCTGGCTTGATCACTTTCCCCTCAACACTCCATTTTGCCTTTTTCCCACATCTCACTTGCACACCTGGACCCAATTTACTTTTCAATTAACCTTACATAGTTACATAGTTACATAGTTAGTGAGGTTGAAAAAAGACATCAGTCCATCCAGTTCAACCTATGATGTGTGTGTGTTTGCTTTTAACCGTACATTGTGTACCCCTGTATGTTGTGGTCTCCAAGGTGCCCATCTAATAGTTTTTTGAAACTATCAATGCTCCCCGCTGATACCACTGCTTGTGGAAGAGAATTCCACATCCTTACCGCTCTTACAGTGAAGAACCCCTTACACATTTTAAGGTTAAACCGCCTTTCCTCAAGTTTTAGTGAGTGGCCACGTGTCTTATTGTATCTCCTCTCTCTGAATAGTTTGTTCCTTATACTAGGGTCGCCAGTACAGTATTTGTACATTGATATCATATCCCCCCCTCAATCGTCTCTTCTCCAGAGAGAATAAGTTCAGTGCTTGTAGTCTTTCCTCATAGCTGATGTCCTCCATTCCCCTAATTATTTTTGTTGCCCTTCTCTGGACTCTCTCCAGTTCCAGCACATCCTTCCTGAGGACCGGTGCCCAGAACTGGACAGCATACTCCAGATGTGGCCGGACCAGAGTCTTGTAGAGTGGGAAAATAATCTCTTTATTTCTGGAGTGAATCCCCTTTTTTATACATCCCAGTATTCTGTTGGCTTTGCTTGCAGCGGCTTGGCATTGCATGCCACTGCCAAGCCTGTTGTCTACCAGTACCCCCAAGTCCTTTTCCATCCTAGACTCACCCAGAGGTTCCCCCCCTAGTGAGTAGCTTGCTTTCTGGTTTCTGGCCCCCAAGTGCATTACTTTACATTTTTCAACATTAAACCTCATCTGCCATGTAGTTGCCCACCCCGTTATTTTGTTCAGGTCCGCTTGTAAGGTTTCCACATCCTGCATAGGAGATATTGGCATGCTTAGTTTAGTATCATCCGCAAATACTGAGATTGTACTAGATATCCCCTCCTCTAGATCATTTATGAATAAGTTAAACAGGATTGGTCCCAGGACAGAACCCTGGGGGACCCCACTTTCCACACCCGCCCAATTCGAGTACTCCCCATTAATCACCACCCTCTGGACTCTCCCCTGGAGCCAGTTCTCTATCCAGGTACTCACCTTATGGTCCATACCTACCTTCCTAGTTTGTACAGTAAGCGTTTGTGGGGAACGGTGTCAAAGGCCTTTGCAAAGTCCAGATACACCACATCCACAGGCTTACCTTTATCTAGGTGGCAGCTCACTTCATCGTAGAAGGTTAATAGATTGGTTTGGCAAGAACGATTTTTCATGAATCCATGCTGATTACTACTAATAATACCGTTTTCATTACTAAACTCTTGTATGTGGTCCCTTTACATCCCCTCCAAAATCTTGCAGACTACTGATGTTAGGCTGACCGGCCTATAGTTACCTGGGATATATCTCGGCCCCTTTTTAAATATTGGTACCACGTTGGCTTTTTTCCAATCAGCTGGCACCATACCCGTCTGTAAACTATCCTTAAAGATCAAGAATAATGGTCTGGCAATCACCTGGCTGAGCTCTTTCAGAACCCTCGGGTGCAAGCCATCCGGTCCCGGTGATTTATTTATGTTAAGTTTCTCTAGTTTAGTTTTAAGTCTATCTTCTGTTAGCCATGGCGGTATTTCCTGAGGTGTGTTGTTTAGTTCGGCCTTACAAGCTAGGTTTGTGTAGCCCCCCGATTCTTTTGTGAAGACTGAAGAGAAGAAATTATTTAACACTTCCGCCTTTTCTCTGTCCTCAGTGGCCATATTTCCTTTGTCATCTTTTATGGGGCCAATGTGTTCTGGCCTCGCTTTCTTACTGTTTATATACTTAAAAAACGTATTGGGGTTCTTTTTACTCTCCTCCGCTATATGTCTCTCGTGTTCTATTTTAGCCACCCTGATTTCATCTTTACATTTCTTATTACACTCTTTGTAATGCTTAAATGCTGCCAATGACCCCTCAGTCTTGTATTTTTTGAAGGCCTTTTCTTTAGCACTAATATACATTTTTTATGTTGGAGTTTAGCCACCCAGGGTTTAATTTTGCTCTTTTAAATTTATTTCCCTTTGGAATGCACTGGTCAATCCCTTTGTTAAGTATGCTCTTGAAGCACTCCCATTTTTCCTCTGTGTTCTTTGTTCCCAGGGTTCTATCCCAATTGATATTTTCTAGCAGTGAGCGCAGTTTTGGGAAATTGGCTCTTTTGAAATTCAGTGTCCTTATATTGCCCTTGTGCTTCCTATTACTGTAATTAATACTGAAACTTATTGACCTATGGTCACTGTTTCCTAAGTTCTCCTGTATTTCTATATCCGTGAGCAGGTCTGCATTGTTAGTAATCAGTAGGTCAAGTACCGCCTTGTTTCTTGTCGGTGCATTCACCATCTGACCCATGAAATTGTCCTGCAAAACATTTAGGAACTGCCGAGCCTTGGCTGAGTGCGCTGTTCCTTCTGCCCAGTCTATATCAGGATAATTAAAGTCCCCCATTATAATGACATTTCCCATCCTTGCTGCCAATCCTATCTGTAAAATGAGGTCCACCTCCCTCTGGTGGGGGGGCCTATAGCATACGCCCAATATTACCTTCCCCACTGTGCCTTCCCTTTGAAGCTCTACCCATAGGGATTCTGCCTCTTCCTTAGCTCCATTATTAATATCATCCCTCATATTTACCTGTATACTGTTCTTAATATACAAACATACCCCTTCCCCTTTTTTACCTTCTCTATCTCTGCGATAAAGGGAATACCCCTGAATGGTCGCCATCCAGTCATGAGAGCTGTCAAACCAAGTCTCAGTTATCCCCACAAAATCTAAGTCCTCCTCAAACATCAGCAGCTCCAGCTCTTCCATCTTGTTGGCCAGGCTTCTGGCATTGGTATACAAACCTCGTAATTTTGACCGGTTACAAATATCCTCATTTGATGTTTTTAGGCTGCTCTTGTGGTTTTTCCCCATACCCACCCTGGGTATAGGAGCTCCGAACACCCTACCGCTAATGCCCCCATTTCTGCCCTCTGAATCTTGCTTTCCACTGGCTAATTCTACATCTGTACCCTCCCCCCCATTCCCTAGTTTAAAAGCCCCTCTAACTTTGTGGCCATCCTCTCACCCAGTACGGCTGCACCCACCCCATTTAGGTGCAAAGCCTGAACTAATTATCTGGCCATCTGGACAGAACAACTTGAGGTCATTAAAATTTAACAATGGGACAGGCAGATTTCACACAATACACATTCAATAGGGAAAGCCTGTCTGACATTGAAGGACATGGAATACACATCTAGGTGTCACAGACTCCATGGCAACAGGCCACAGGCCCACAGTGCAAAGTGGGATCAAATCTCCACATTTCTTGAGAGCCACCGTTGACAAATATCACTCTCCCATCTGAAGCCATCCAAACCATTCTCTCAGCGTCCCCCAAGTATCTGTCCCTCACTCCCAGTGACGGTGAACACTGTCACAACACCTATGGTGAAAAGTAACATTTTGCTGCCAGCTGAATCCCAGAATCTCTATAATTCCAGTCAAGATACATAAATTGTGTCTGCAGCACAGAGAAGGAAGATTATCTGAGAGAAATACAGGAATACAGGACGGGGAACACAGCTCAGGAAAGTGACCAGGGTATTACAGGCTGATATCACCCAGTCCCCCCCCTACTCTGGACCAATCAGTGAGCAGTATGGGTGGAGGAATGTATTTAGTGTTAATGACCCACCTGTGCTGATCTCTGTAGGAGTGTCCTCCTCTATAAATGTCCCCGTTATTCCATCCTCCTCCATAGACTGCTGATCATCCCTCACATACTTCTCTTCTTCTGTTTTAACTTTAATTTTTAGATCTATCAGATCTTCACCCTAAACCAAGAAAATATCAACTGTAAAATATAAGCTGACATAAAATATCCACACATTGCTCCCACACGTCCATGTTCTAGATACTTTGTCCCACCAACCTTATAACAGTGAGGGATGGTGGGATCTTCCTGTGTGGAATCCCGGGAATACAGAGGACGGGGACATCTCTCTGGTGGGTTCCTGGTATTAGGTGGCTCCTAACACATATCCTTGTGTCCTTCTGAAAACTCCTCCATCACTCCATACTCCTCATCCTCCTCTTTATACTCTTCTTTAACATCAATATTATCATCCCCGAGGTTTCCTCTCTGAATATATAATAAAACATTTATTGTAACAAACATGCTGTATATAAATAAGAACTACCAATAATTGTCACTTGTCTACCTGATGATGGTGAGGGATGGTGTGACCTTCCTGTGTGGAATCCCGGGAATACAGAGGACGGGGACATCTCTCTGGTGGGTTTCTGTAGCTGGATGACTCCACCATGGTGTCCTGGTACAGATCTTTGTGTTCCCTTAGAAACTCTGACTCCTTCATCACCCTATCCTCATCATCCTCCTCTTTTATCTCTTCTTTAACCTCAACTTTAGAATCTCTCAGGTTTCCACTCTGAATATATAATAAAAATGACATCAATGGTAACAATGCAGATAATGTACAGATCCTAATGATACTATCAGTGATTGTTCCTCATCTACCTGATGATGGTGGGGGATGGTGTGACCTTCCTGTGTGGAATCCCGGGAATACAGAGGACGGGGACATCTCTCTGGTGGGTTCCCATTACTGGATCCATCTGTAGGAAACACACACACTGACTGAATACATTGTTTCTATGTGTTTATCAGATGATGGGGGATCTAGGTGGATCCTCCGTACTGCTCTCTCCTTTACAATAAAGTCTCCTCTTACCCGGTGATGTGAGGGGCGGCTGATTCTCCATCATGACATCCTTGTAGAGATCCTTGTGTCCTTCTAAATACTTCCACTCCTCCATGGAGAAATAGACAGTGACATCCTGACACCTTATAGGAACCTGACACACACAATGATACAGTCACCATCCAGACACATCCCTTGTCTGTTACTGGATAATGTCCCAGAATTCCCAGCACCGCTCACCTCTCCTCCATGATCTCTCAGGTGACTTCTAGAATCTTCTTTGTATTTCTCTATTCTATCAGGGAGGGAGGTGGAGGCAATGTGATGGTCATATGATCTCCAGACTTCACAGGAGGAAAACTCTAGATCTGAACACAAATAGTAAAATTAAATCATATTGCCAGAATCCTCCTCATCTCTCAGGTCAGGTCTCTATTTATTAAAGCCCCACCTCAGACTGAGGTATAATTTACCCACACAGGACCCCCACACTACGCAGAGTAAAAGCTTGTTGCAGACATTCTGACATCATAACATACAACGCAGGACCAACAGACCCACTTTTGAAAGTGAGAATTCCAAGGGTCCGCCCACATCCTAAGAGTATGAGAAAAAAAAGCCAGATGGAGAGACATTGGGGGGAAGAGCTGTGAGGTCAGTGTGATGTCATAGGACATATAGACTTTGAATGCAGGAACATTTGGTTGGGGAGATTTGAGGGGCCCTCTATATGAGGCCCCCATACAAACCAAATCATTGTTTCTGGGTGCGTCCTACCTCTCCTACACTGAAGAGTGAACTTTGACCTTTACCATACCGAAATCTGTCAGGAAAGTGTGAAAGTAATCTCTCATGTGATCAGGTGACGTGCGGAGGAACGGAGTGTAAATAGCAGACAATTTTCTCCAGAGCTCCTAATGGTGGGGATGGATTTTGCTGCATGTTTTTCATCCCCCCCCCCCCCGGGTCACTGCAGGTGTGGAGAAAAGCTGTGTAAGTGGATATGGAGGAGAGATGAGGGGGAGATCCAGGAATCAGGATAAAGGTCAGGACAAGCAACAGACGAGCGCATCCAAGAGATGAAGCCGGGGTCACTACACAGAAAATCAATCCAAGGAAACAACAGGCAGGACGAGGAATAGCAAGAAGGAGCTCAGCGACAAATGAGAATATTGCTCAGCCAATAGGAGATTATCTCAGCATGACTTACATAATGAAGGAGATGAGGGGGAGGGGAGGTGACCATAGATACATGGAAATTCAGCTGGTTCAGCAGGGATCGATCACATTTCCATCCATGTGTGGTCACTGCCGGATAAAAGTCACTCATTCAGCAGCTGCAGCCAATAGCTTCATCACTGATCTGTGTATTCTGAGAGCGGAGGAGCGCCCCCCATTGTCAGAATACAATAGTGCAGCGGGGAGAATTCCCCCATCCCCCTCCAATGTGTGGATGGGGGAATCGCTTCAGTTTTTTTTCACTCATCCCGCTGGCTGAACGATAAAACTGAACCATGTATGGCCAGCTTTAGAAGCAAGATATATTATTCATCAACTGATCCCCCTGAAGGGGTTAATCTACATATTACCTCCTCTGCCTCCAATTCCTGCATTGTCTTCTCTTTCCGTCCTACCAAATGGAATATCCTGTCAGAATCTGACATCACTTCCTGTCTGTATTCCATAGAGACTTCCTGTCTGGGTAGAAGTTAGATCACCACCTTGTGGAGCTCAGAGGAACTGCAGCCCTGAGAACCGTCTGGTAGTGTGAACACAGCCTTGTGCTGTGTGTGTATGTACTGTATATCCTTCCCCTTTCTCTCTGTAGTATGGTAAGCAACGGGTTAAGTTGCTGTCTGCAAAATGTTACAATTATGTATATGTCTGGGAGCTGGGTGTGGCTGAAGTTAGTTGCATGCTGATGGCAGTAAATAAAGAAGCAACCTGTACAGCTTGTCTGTGTTAATACACTACATTTTGGCGACGAGGATGGCTAGCTTTCTGGATTTACCGGCTATCGGACCGTTTGATGTGTCTGGAGACCACACTAGTCTCTCACAGCGCTGGGACAAGTGGAAGAAGGGATTTCAGCTCTATGTTATAGCCACAGGAGTGACTGCACCTGCTCAGAAGAGAGCCATGCTGCTGCATCTAGCTGGACCTCAAGTTCAGGACATTTTTGAAACCCTGGGAGCAACAGGGGAAGATTCAGACTATGAGACAGCCATGAATAGACTGAGTGAGTACTTTGAGCCAAAGAAAAATATTCCCTATGAAAGATATAAGTTTAGACAGGCTGTGCAAGAACTGGGAGAAACCACAGACAGTTATGTGACTAGGCTGAAATATCTGGCAAAGTCTTGTGATTTTGGGACTGTAACTGAGGAGATAATCAGAGATCAGGTCATAGAGAAATGCACATCTGTGCACCTCAGGAGGAGATTATTAAGAGAACCTAGTCTCACACTTACTAGTCTGCAGGAGATTGCAAAAGCCATTGAACTGTCTGAGCTCCAGGCTCTGCATATTGAAACCAAGAACACTGCATCTGTCAATACAGTCTCCAAACCTACCTATAATAATAGGAATATCTGGAGTAGGAAAGAGAGTTTTCCAAAGAGGACTTTACATATCACCTGCAATAAATGTGGCAGGGCGGGACACACAAGTCAGGACTGCACTGTGGTACAGAATAAAATGTGCTATGCTTGTGGAAAGACAGGTCATTTTGCAGCTGTGTGTAGAAGTACAACCAGAGATAACAAAACCAAAGGCCAATCTGCACAAGTAAATGTTATAGCTGAGGATAAAGAGAGTGCTCCTGACTGTGAATTTATATTCTCCCTGTGTTCTCTGCAAGCCGGGACATTAACCATTAAGATTGGAAATACAGATGTGTCAGTGTTGATTGACTCTGGAGCTACATGCAATGTTATGGACTTGGCTTCTTGGCACAGTCTTAATGGCAGAGAAAATCACCTTAAATTGTGTAACACCACTAAACAGATTTATACTTATGGCTCCAGTACACCACTGCAACTTAAAGGCAAATTTTATACCT
Organism: Pelophylax lessonae; assembly: GCF_965119305.1. Lineage (NCBI taxonomy): Eukaryota > Metazoa > Chordata > Amphibia > Anura > Ranidae > Pelophylax > Pelophylax lessonae. The sequence goes on along the minus strand of NW_028120055.1, from coordinate 63,763 downwards.
CTGTTCAAACACATGAGACTGGTCCTCCATTGCAGACCAAATTCTATGTTGTAGATGGCACAGGGTCGCCTCTGCTTGGTCGTCAAACCGCAATGGCACTAGGGGTGTTACAGATTGGCCGTGATGTAGGCAGCGCAAGAGTGAATATGGTGTCTCCTGCTATTTCTGCATTGAAAGAGGAATTTAAAGATTGCTTCTCTGGGTTTGGAAAATTAAAGGATTTTCAGTTGGAACTTCACATTGATCCACATGTAAAGCCTATTGCACAGCCAGTACGCAGACTTCCTTATAGCCTGAGATCACCTGTTGAGCACAAACTGGAAGAGCTGCTAGACCTTGACATTATTGAACCTGTGGAAGGGCCCACTCCGTGGGTATCGCCGTTAGTTGTTGTACCAAAGGGCACAGATATTCGGATTTGTGTGGACATGAGATGTGCTAACCAAGCTGTGCAGAGAGAGAGACATCCAATTCCCACTATTGAAGATGTTCTGCATGCAATGAATGGGGCAAGTGTCTTCAGTAAACTGGATTTGAAATGGGGTTATCATCAGATTGAATTGACCCCAGCATCTAGAGTCATCACTACATTTGCAAGCCATAAAGGTCTTTTTAGATACAAGAGGTTGATGTTTGGCGTATCGTCCGCACCGGAGGCCTATCAACATGTGATTCAGCAAGTGCTACATGGTTGTGAAGGCACGCATAACATTTCTGATGATATAATTGTGTGGGGAACAAACACACAGGAGCACGACGAACGTCTCCGTGCAGTGCTAAATCACTTGAAGGAGAAAGGGTTAACATTAAATGAGAAGAAATGCACATTTCAAATGAATAAAATGACTTTTATGGGCCATGTGCTGTCTGACAGGGGCATTGGTCCGGAGGACTGTAAAATTAAAGCTGTGTCTGATGCCAGAAATCCTGAAAACCCTGCAGAAGTACGCAGTTTTCTTGGGCTAGTGAATTACTGTGCCAAGTTTATTCCAGATATGGCGACTGTCAGTGAACCTTTGAGAGTGTTGACTCGCAAAGCAGTCCCGTGGAAGTGGGGCTTTTTGGAACAAGGTGCATTTGATGAACTTAAGAGACGGCTGACTTGCGCCACAACTTTGGCTTATTTCAATCCTACTGCACACACCCAAGTTATTGTCGATGCTAGCCCTGTGGGGTTAGGCACCATCTTGGTTCAGAGACAATGCACAGGCGATTACAGGCCTATTCAGTATGCAAGCAGATCCCTCACTGATGTAGAGAGACGTTATTCTCAGACCGAGAAAGAAGCTTTGGCTGTTGTTTGGGGATGTGAAAGGTTTCACACCTATCTCTATGGCCTTGATTTTGAAATCATCACAGACCACAAGCCTCTGGAAGTGATATATTCGCCACGCTCAAAACCATCCGCCAGAATTGAGAGATGGGTTCTCAGATTGTTACCATATCGCTTTACAGTGCGGTACAGACCTGGACCGACTAATGCGGCAGATGCACTTTCCAGATTGCCTCAGTCTTCTGCACCTGTTCATAACCTGGCAGAAGAGTACATTCGTTTTGTGGCTACTAACGCCATGCCTCAGGCATTGACACCGCGGGAGATTGAAGAATTGTCATCTGTGGATCCGGAAATTGCTCGGTTGAGAAAATGTGTAAGACAAGGGGTTTGGGTGGATTGTGACCCAAGCTATCACAGAATCAAACAAGAGCTGAGTATTACAGGACAACTAGTTCTACGTGGCAATCGTATTGTGATGCCTAAAGATTTACGGAAACGTACATTACATTTAGCCCATGAGGGCCATCAAGGCATTGTACGCACCAAACAAAGATTACGTGAGAAAGTCTGGTGGCCAGGAATTGACAAGGATGTGGAACGTTTGGTTTCTTCATGTCGAGCATGTCAGTTGGTGGGCAGCAAACCTAAACCAGAACCAGTAACTCACACTGTTCTACCTGAGGGACCATGGGAAGATTTAGCCATTGATCTGTGCGACATTCCATCTGGACACCATCTTTTAGTTGTTGTGGACTATTATTCAAGGTGGCAAGAGGTGGTAGTTCTCACTAAAGCTACATCATCAACTGTAATTGAGGGGTTGGAGAGCATTTTTGCATCTCATGGGTTGCCTAAACGGATTGTGAGTGATAATGGTGCCCAATTTACTTCTCAGGAATTTCAGGATTATCTGAAATCAAATGCTATTGAACATCATCGTACAACTCCATACTGGCCACAGGCTAACGGGGAAGTGGAACGCCAGAATCGAACCTTGCTGAAAGCTTTGCGGATTGCTCATTTAGAGAGAAGAGACTGGAAAAAGGAACTGTGGCGTTTTCTTTTGGCTTATCACACAACTCCGCATACTGTCACTGGCGTTAGTCCTGCGGAACTTCTTTGTGGTCGCAAATTCAGGACAAAATTGCCAGACATTGGGGGTCCTCCTACAAGTCAGAAACCTTTTCGGCATATTAATGAGGAAAGGAAGATCCGGGCTGAACAGTATGCAAACCACCGCCGCCATTGTCAACCTAGTGGCCTTCAACAGGGTGATAAGGTGTTGCTTCAAAGTGATCGGTTTAACAAACTGGCTCCGTCCTTTGAACCTGAGCCTTATGTTGTAAAGGAGAAAAGAGGTACTCAAGTGGTTTTAGAGGATTTAGATGGACACACAAAAGTGCGTAATTCCTCATTTGTGAAGAAATTTATTGAGTCAGAAGGTCAAGTATCAGAAGATGGCGAACAGGCAAAGAGTAGTGATGATACTGCCAGTGATCCAGACTTCAATCCACAACCATCCACATCGGAATGGCCAAGAGAAAAACGAGCAACAAATCCAACGGCCTACCTTAAGGACTATGTGTATAGTCAGGAGTTTATAGGTTAAATTTTTAGTTGTTCATCCATGCATTTTGTTAATCTTATTAATACGTTGTGCATGTTATGTTTTATTCAAAGAGAGGAGGGAATGTAGTATGGTAAGCAACGGGTTAAGTTGCTGTCTGCAAAATGTTACAATTATGTATATGTCTGGGAGCTGGGTGTGGCTGAAGTTAGTTGCATGCTGATGTGCAGTGAATAAAGAAGCAACCTGTACAGCTTGTCTGTGTTAATACACTACACTCTCCTCCCTGAGTGTGTATGAAGAGGCGGAGCTCCTGCTGGAACAGCGATCGGAGGAGGAAGCCGAGTCTAGGAGGGAGACTGACAGAAAGCCCAGCAGACTTGCAGGAGTGAGCGAGGAGGATCCAGTTCCTTTGCCATCTGAGGTGAGGAGAGTGTGAAGGATGTTTGTGACTCTGGTAGCTGAAAAGCTGGGAGTCATATTGCTCTGGTGAGTGGGGAAGCACTACTAAGGGGGCGCCCTCACCATCACGTGTGTAAGAGGTGGAAGAAGGCGTGGCTACACTACAGCTGGCACAGTTTGGAGCACGGAGAACTTTCACACCTTATCAACTTTTTATTCATTTGTGGACTTTTATGGAGCAACAGAACTTTGTTGAAGTAGGTGCAAAGTGGAAGCAGTGGACTTGCAGAGAACACTATATTGAGAAAAGAATATTGTATGATTACATGAATTTGAACAGGTTATTACTTTATAGAAAATATTATAATATAATGAAGTAGGTGTAAAATGGAAGCAGTGGATCTGCAGGGAACAGCATCTTGAGCACAAAGCACTTTATGTTGTATATGAATTTGCACATGGATCAGTTTACTTAATTTATTGATAAACACCATAAGATGAATGAAGTAGGTGTAAATCTAGACCTAGGGAACACAAGGGAGGTGGAGTGTGGAATCCTCCTATCCTCACAGAGCACCTTCCAGGTTCTCCACTCTCCTCCCTCTCATCATTTGAAGCTCACTGTATACGTCTATTTTCTCCAATCTCCTCTAGAATTGCTGTGATCTATCGGCCCACTGGACCGGTATTAACTTTCCTTGTTGACTTCTCTGCCTGGCTGCCCTACTTTCTCTCTTCTGAAATCCCCACAATCATTCTCAGAGACGTCAACATCCCTGTTAACATGAACATTTTTGTTACTTCTAAATGTTTTAGTCTAACCTCCTCATTTGGCCTGAAGAAATGGGTACACAATGGATAGAGGCTTCTACTCACTCTGGTGACAACACCCTCACCCTTGTATTCTCCCACCTATGCCCTCCATGCATCCTCTCCACCAATCCTCTCCCTCCCTCTAAACACCACTAGGGATGGGCGAGCGGTTTGGGCCGAGGATAACTTCACCAATCACCCGAATTTTCTGTGTGCTCTGTGTTTTCATTTTGTTTACTATTTACATCCCACCGAGCGCAAAGTCAATAGGTTGTTAAGAAGGGAAAGCGGGAAGTCGGCTGCTGCGTCCTTAACAATGAATAAGTCATGAGCTGTCAGTTGGCTTCTCAGATGACAGCGGAATGTAAAAAAAAGAATTGCCGGTAAGAAGAAAATCGGGGAGAAATTGGCGTGTAGTCCCCCAAAATCCATACCAGGCCCTTTGGGTCTGGCATGAATTTTAAGGGGAACTCAATGCCAAAATTTAAAAAACAAATGACATGAGGTACCCCGAAAATCTATACCTCACCCTTATCCGAGCATGCAGCCTGGCAGGCAAGGAAAGAGGGGGACGGACGAGTGCCCCCCTGAATCATACCAGACCACATGCCCTCAACATGTTCCTATGTTGATGGGGACAAGGTCCTCTTCCCCAAAACCTTGGCCTGTGGTTGCGGGGGCCTGCAGGCAGGGGGCTTATCAGAATCATGAAGCCCCCTTTAACAAAGGGGCCCCCAGATCCCGCCCCCTGTGTGAATGAGTTTGGGGTACATTGTAAGAATAAATGAGGCTATGAGCCCGTTTTTCACAATTCCTTCTATAGAAAAATCAAAACAACAATGTCCTCCAATGTAGATCCATCATCAATCATGACACCCACTGCACCTCTGGACCCCAAAAAAGAAAACACTCCACTCTCAAGGAATTACAGTCTGACAGTTCTTAAAAAGGTTAGCAGCAGGGCCACCTGGTGACATCATCTGGTGGCCTGCCCCCTTGTGATGTAACTGACTAATGCCAGTTGGATCGGTGACATCATAAGGGGCAGGGCCACCAGGTGACATCACCAGGTGGCTATGTCCATTACCTATTTAAAAACTGTCACCCAGCGGAGCAGGCATTCGACAGTCAGCCTTCCTCATGGACGGAGGTTTTTTTTTTCTTATTTTGGCTCGGCGGTGCAGCGGTCGTTGTGATTGACGATGGATCTACATCAGGGGACATTGTTTTTTTATTTTTATTTTTTTTAATAAAGGAACTATCAAAAAGTGTCTCATGTCTTTATCTTTAACACTTTTTTTGGTAAATGAGGGCCAGGATCTGGGGGCCCCCTTTTTCAAGGGGGCCTCCAGATTCCGATTAGCCCCCTGAAGACCTGAAGACCCCCTTAACCCAAATCACCCCCCCCATGTTGAGGGCATGTGGCCTGGTGTGGTTTGGGGGGCACTTGCTTGTCCTCACCCCTGTCCTGGCCTGCCAGGCTCCGTGCTTGGATAAGGGTCCGGTATGGATTTTGGGGGGGAAGATACGCCATTTTAAAAAAAAATGGTGTGGGGTTTCCCCTAAAAATCTATACCAGACCCTTATCCAAGCATGCAGCTTTTTTTGGGCCTGGTATGGATGGGGCCTGGTATAGACGGTGGGGACCCCACTCATTTTTTTTCCCCATTTTTTATCTTCCTTGCCAACAATTATTTATTTTTTTACATTCAGCTGTCTGCGGGGAAGCCTGCTGACAGCTGATGACTCATTTGTTGGTAAGGACACTCTTGCGGGTTCCCGGCCTCACTTCTTAACAACCTATTGACCGTGCACTCGTCGGGATGTAAATAGTAAAATAAATAGAAGAAACGCAGAGCACACAGAAAATTCGGGTGTTTGGCAAACTCCTGAAGGGTCCATTTCGGGCTGAAGTTATGCTCCGTCCAAACTGCTCGCCCATCCCTAGTGGTGTTTAGAGGGAGGGAGAGGATTGTTGGAGAGGTTGCATGGAGTGCATAGGTGGGAGAATACAAGGCTGAGGGTGTTGCCACCAGAGTGCGTAGAAGCCTCTATCCATTGTGTATCCATTGTTTCAGGCCAAATGAGGAGGTTAGACTAAAACATTTAGAAGTAGCAGAAGTGTTTGTAGTAACAGGGATGTTGAAGTCACCGAGAATGATTTTGGGGATTTTAAAGGGCCTGGTATGGACCGGGGGGAACCCCCACACTGTTATTTTTATTTATTTATATTGCCGACAATTGATTAAAATCAATTTAAATGTAATTTTTTTTTCTTTATAATTGTCAGTTTTGCTGCAGCAGGTTCTATACACAGAACATATACGCCACTTTACAGGCAGACTAAGGCTGGATACACACTATACAACTATTTTTGTTAGATTTACCTTCAACTATGTAGTGAAAGGGCCTGCCTGACTGCATACAAATTGAAACTGTTTAGGTTTGGAAATTGGAAAAAATCTAAAGAAAATTGTATAGTGCGTATCCAGTTCAACCACTTTAACACTAGCCACTGTGCTGCTACTGCGGCACAGTGGCTCGTTATCGTCTAGCGACGTAGACCTACGTCGCTAGACTCCTCCCCTCTAGGCGGCGCTCCTGCTGTTTTCATTCACAGCGGGAGTCGGGCCAGGGGAGGAGCGGCGGCGATCGCCGCTGCTCTGCCCCGATCGTCAGGGAATCCAGTTTGGAGATCCGCCCGCCTGTGTAAACAGAGCGGGCGGATCTCCTCAGTGACAGGGAGTGACAGATCGGAGTGTTCAGCATAGCTGGACATCCGATCTGTCCCTGTCTCACACAGTCACCTCCCCCCCACACGTCAGTAAGCACCAGGCATACATTAACCCCTCCCTCTCCAATAAAATTAACCCCTTCCATGCCAGTGTCATTTTTACAGTAACAGTGCATATTTATAGCACTGATTACTATAGAAATGTCACTGGTACCCCCAAAAGTGTCAAAAATGTCAGTCAAGGGTCCGATCTGTCCGCCGCAATGTCGCAGTCCCGCAAAAAAAATCGCAGATCGCCACCATTACTCGTTAAAAAAAAAACACCAAAAATGACAGAAATCTTTCCCTTAGTTAGTAAACGCAATAACTTTTGCGCAAACCAATCAAAATACGCTTATTGCAATTTTTTTTACCAAACATAGGTAGCAGAAAACAAATTGGCCAAAAATTTTTAAAAAAATTGGTTTTTACATCTTATTTAGGGGGAATTTCATATAAAAAAATGTAAAAAAAAAAAATTTATTTTTTCAAAATAAATGCTCTTTTTTTGTTTATAGCGCAAAAAGTAAAAATCGCACAGGTGATCAAATACCACCAAAAGAAAGCTCTGTTTGTGGGAAAAAAAGGATGTAAATTTCGTTTGGGTACGGCGTCGCTTGACCGCGCAATTGTCAGTTAAAGTTTTTTTTTTGTCATTTTAAGCATTAATAAAATCACTGCTCCTTTGAAAACAATATTTTGTAAAAAAAAAAAAAAAAGATAAAGAAAAACACGCACACAGAAATTTCTGGTGTTGGGCAAATGGCCAAACGGAGGATGTTCAAGCCCGTCCCGAACCATTTACCCATCCCTACTCCCTGGCTATCTCTCGCCTCGACTACTGAAACTTCCTCCTCATTGGCTTACCTTTACATATGATATCCCTCCTTCAGTCCCTCATGAATGCTGCTGCCAGACTCATCCACCTCACAAACCGCTCAGCATCTGCTACCCCTCTCTGCCAATCCCTCCATTGGCTGCCACTCACTCAACAAATTTAAATTAAAAATACTAACAGTAACTTACAAAGTCATCCACAACCCCGCCCAAGCTACACAACTAACCTGGTCTCAATATTCCAACCAAATCATCCTATTCGATCTTCCCAATATCTCCTGCTTTCTAGTCACCTCCTCCCACATCCAGGACTTCTCCCGAGCCTCTCGTATCCCATAGAACTCCCTACCCCAATCTGTCTCACTATCTCTTACTCTATCCACCTATTGGTGTTCCCTGAAAATTCATCTTAGTTGACCATACAGTGGCAGTGTTTCCCAGCAATACAGACGAGCTGCAGTTATAAAATTAGCCACACGGTGGCAGTGCTTCACAGCAATACAACCGAGCTGCAGTTATACAATTGGCCACACGGTGGAAGTGTTTCCCGGCAATACAACCGAGCTGCAGTTATAAAATTGGCCACACGGTGGCAGTGTTTCCCGGCAATACAACCGAGCTGCAGTTATAAAATTGGCCACACGGTGGCTGTGTTTCCCGGCAATAAAGCCGAGCTGCAGTTATAAAATTGGCCACACAGTGGCAGTGTTTCCCAGCAACACAGCCGAGCTGCAGTTACAAAATTGGCCACACGGTGGCAGTGTTTCCCAGCAATATAGGCGACTGCAGTTACAAAATTGGCCACACGGTGGCAGTGTTTCCCGGTAATACAGCCGAGCTGTAGTTGTAAAATTGGCCACACGGTGGCAATGTTTCCCAGCAACGTAGGCGGCTGCAGTTACAAAATTGGCCACACGGTGGCAGGGTTTCCCAGCAATACAGCCGAGCTGCAGTTACAAAATTGACCACACGGTGGCAGTGTTTCCCGGCAATACAGCCAAGCTTCAATTACAAAATTGGCCACACGGTGGCAGCGTTTTCCAGCAATACAGACGAGCTGCAGTTACAAAATTGGCCACACGGTGGCAGTGTTTCCCAGCAATACAGCTGAACTGCAGTTATAAAATTGATCACACGGTGGCAGTGTTTCCCAGCAATACAGCCGAGCTGCATTTATAATATTGGCCACACGGTGGTAGTGTTTCCCAGCAATACAGCCGAGCTGCATTTATAATATTGGCCACACGGTGGTAGTGTTTCCCAGCAATATAGGTGGCTGCAGTTATAAAATTGACCACACGGTGGCAGGGATTCCCTGCAATATAGGTGGCTGCAGTTATAAAATTGACCACACGGTGGCAGGGTTTCCCAGCAATACAGCCGAGCTGCAGTTACAAAATTGACCACACGGTGGCAGTGTTTCCCGGCAATACAGCCAAGTTGCACTTACAAAATTGGCCACACGGTGGCAGTGTTTTCCAGCAATACAGACGAGCTGCAGTTACAAAATTGGCCACACGGAGGCAGGGTTTCCCTGCAATATAGGTGGCTGCAATTACAAAATTGGCCACACGGAGGCAGGGTTTCCCTGCAATACAGGTGGCTGCAGTTATAATATTGACCACACGATGGCAGTGTTTCCCAGCAATACAGCCGAGCTGCAGTTACAAAATTGGCCACACGGAGGCAGGGTTTCCCTGCAATATAGGTGGCTGCAGTTATAATATTGACCACACGATGGCAGTGTTTCCCAGCAATACAGCCGAGCTGCAGTTACAAAATTAGCCACAGGGTGGCAGTGTTTCCAAGCAATACAGCCGAGCTGCAGTTATAAAATTCACCACACGGTGGCAGTGTTTCCCAGCAATACAGCCAAGCTGCAGTAACAAAATTGGCCACACGGTGGCAGTGTTTCCCAGCAATACAGCTGAGCTGCAGTTATAAAATTAGCCACAGGGTGGCAGTGTTTCCAAGCAATACAGCCGAGCTGCAGTTATAAAATTCACCACACGGTGGCAGTGTTTCCCAGCAATACAGCCAAGCTGCAGTAACAAAATTGGCCACACGGTGGCAGTGTTTCCCAGCAATACAGCTGAGCTGCAGTTATAAAATTAACCACACGGTGGCAGGGTTTCCCAGCAATACAGCCGAGCTGCAGTTATAAAACTGGCCACACGGTGGCAGTGTTTCGCAGCAATACAGCCGAGCTTCAGTTACAAAATTGGCCACACGGAGGCAGGGTTTCCCTGCAATATAGGTGGCTGCAGTTATAAAATTGATCACACGGTGGCAGTGTTTCCCAGCAATACAGCCGAGCTGCATTTATAATATTGGCCACACGGTGGTAGTGTTTCCCAGCAATGTTGGCGGCTGCAGTTACAAAATTGACCACACGGTGGCAGTGTTTCCCAGCAATACAGCCGAGCTGCAGTTACAAAATTGGCCACAGGGTGGCAGTGTTTCCTAGCAATACAGCCGAGCTGCAGTTATAAAATTCACCACACGGTGGCAGTGTTTCCCAGCAATACAGCTGAGCTGCAGTTATAAAATTGGCCACACGGTGGCAGTGTTTCCCAGCAATGTAGGCGGCTGCAGTTACAAAATTGGCCACACGGTGGCAGTGTTTCCCAGCAAATACAGCCTAGCTGCAGTTACAAAATTGACCACACGGTGGCAGTGTTTCCCGGCAATACAGCCAAGCTTCAGTTACAAAATTGGGCACACGGTGGCAGTGTTTTCCAGCAATACAGACGAGCTGCAGTTACGAAATCGGCCACACGGAGGCAGGGTTTCCCTGCAATATAGGTGGCTGCAGTTATAAAATTGACCACACGGTGGCAGTGTTTCCCAGCAATACAGCCGAGCTGCATTTATAATATTGGCCACACGGTGGTAGTGTTTCCCAGCAATACAGCCGAGCTGCATTTATAATATTGGCCACACGGTGGTAGTGTTTCCCAGCAATATAGGTGGCTGCAGTTATAAAATTGACCACACGGTGGCAGGGATTCCCTGCAATATAGGTGGTTGCAGTTATAAAATTGACCACACGGTGGCAGTGTTTCCCAGCAATACAGCTGAGCTGCAGTTATAAAATTGAGCACACGGTGGCAATGTTTCCCAGCAATACAGCCGAGCTGCATTTATAATATTGGCCACACGGTGGTAGTGTTTCCCAGCAATATAGGTGGCTGCAGTTACAAATTTGACCACACGGTGGCAGTGTTTTCCAGCAAATACAGCCAAGCTGCAGTTATAAAATTGGCCATATGGTGACAATGTTTCCCAGCAATGTAGGCGGCTGCAGTTACAAAATTGGCCACACTGTGGCAGTGTTTTCCAGCAATACAGACAAGCTGCAGTTACAAAATTGGCCACACGGAGGCAGGGTTTCCCTGCAATATAGGTGGCTGCAGTCATAATATTGACCACACGATGGCAGTGTTTCCCAGCAATACAGCCGAGCTGCAGTTACAAAATTGGCACAGGGTGGCAGTGTTTCCTAGCAATACAGCCGAGCTGCAGTAACAAAATTGGCCACACGGTGGCAGTGTTTCCCAGAAATACAGCTGAGCTGCAGTTATAAAATTGGCCACACGGTGGCAGTGTTTCCCAGCAATGTAGGCGGCTGCAGTTACAAAATTGGCCACACGGTGGCAGTGTTTCCCAGCAAATACAGCCGAGCTGCAGTTACAAAATTGACCACACGGTGGCAGTGTTTCCCGGCAATACAGCCAAGCTTCAGTTTCAAAATTGGCCACACAGTGGCAGTGTTCTCCAGCAATACAGACGAGCTGCAGTTACAAAATTGGCCACACGGAGGCAGGGTTTCCCTGCAATATAGGTGGCTGCAGTTATAAAATTGACCACACGGTGGCAGTGTTTCCCAGCAATACAGCTGAACTGCAGTTATAAAATTGATCACACGGTGGCAGTGTTTCCCAGTAATACAGCCGAGCTGCATTTATAATATTGGCCACACGGTGGTAGTGTTTCCCAGCAATACAGCCGAGCTGCATTTATAATATTGGCCACACGGTGGTAGTGTTTCCCAGCAATATAGGTGGCTGCAGTTATAAAATTGACCACACGGTGGCAGGGATTCCCTGCAATATAGGTGGCTGCAGTTATAAAATTGACCACACGGTGGCAGTGTTTCCCAGCAATACAGCTGAGCTGCAGTTATAAAATTGAGCACACGGTGGCAGTGTTTCCCAGCAATACAGCCGAGCTGCATTTATAATATTGGCAACACGGTGGTAGTGTTTCCCAGGAATATAGGTGGCTGCAGTTACAAATTTGACCACACGGTGGCAGTGTTTCCCAGCAATACAGCCGAGCTGCAGTTACAAAATTGGCCACACGGAGGCAGGGTTTCCCTGCAATATAGGTGGCTGCAGTTATAATATTGACCACACGATGGCAGTGTTTCCCAGCAATACAGCCGAGCTGCAGTTACAAAATTAGCCACAGGGTGGCAGTGTTTCCAAGCAATACAGCCGAGCTGCAGTTATAAAATTCACCACACGGTGGCAGTGTTTCCCAGCAATACAGCCAAGCTGCAGTAACAAAATTGGCCACACGGTGGCAGTGTTTCCCAGCAATACAGCTGAGCTGCAGTTATAAAATTAGCCACAGGGTGGCAGTGTTTCCAAGCAATACAGCCGAGCTGCAGTTATAAAATTCACCACACGGTGGCAGTGTTTCCCAGCAATACAGCCAAGCTGCAGTAACAAAATTGGCCACACGGTGGCAGTGTTTCCCAGCAATACAGCTGAGCTGCAGTTATAAAATTAACCACACGGTGGCAGGGTTTCCCAGCAATACAGCCGAGCTGCAGTTATAAAACTGGCCACACGGTGGCAGTGTTTCGCAGCAATACAGCCGAGCTTCAGTTACAAAATTGGCCACACGGAGGCAGGGTTTCCCTGCAATATAGGTGGCTGCAGTTATAAAATTGATCACACGGTGGCAGTGTTTCCCAGCAATACAGCCGAGCTGCATTTATAATATTGGCCACACGGTGGTAGTGTTTCCCAGCAATGTTGGCGGCTGCAGTTACAAAATTGACCACACGGTGGCAGTGTTTCCCAGCAATACAGCCGAGCTGCAGTTACAAAATTGGCCACAGGGTGGCAGTGTTTCCTAGCAATACAGCCGAGCTGCAGTTATAAAATTCACCACACGGTGGCAGTGTTTCCCAGCAATACAGCTGAGCTGCAGTTATAAAATTGGCCACACGGTGGCAGTGTTTCCCAGCAATGTAGGCGGCTGCAGTTACAAAATTGGCCACACGGTGGCAGTGTTTCCCAGCAAATACAGCCTAGCTGCAGTTACAAAATTGACCACACGGTGGCAGTGTTTCCCGGCAATACAGCCAAGCTTCAGTTACAAAATTGGGCACACGGTGGCAGTGTTTTCCAGCAATACAGACGAGCTGCAGTTACGAAATCGGCCACACGGAGGCAGGGTTTCCCTGCAATATAGGTGGCTGCAGTTATAAAATTGACCACACGGTGGCAGTGTTTCCCAGCAATACAGCCGAGCTGCATTTATAATATTGGCCACACGGTGGTAGTGTTTCCCAGCAATACAGCCGAGCTGCATTTATAATATTGGCCACACGGTGGTAGTGTTTCCCAGCAATATAGGTGGCTGCAGTTATAAAATTGACCACACGGTGGCAGGGATTCCCTGCAATATAGGTGGTTGCAGTTATAAAATTGACCACACGGTGGCAGTGTTTCCCAGCAATACAGCTGAGCTGCAGTTATAAAATTGAGCACACGGTGGCAATGTTTCCCAGCAATACAGCCGAGCTGCATTTATAATATTGGCCACACGGTGGTAGTGTTTCCCAGCAATATAGGTGGCTGCAGTTACAAATTTGACCACACGGTGGCAGTGTTTTCCAGCAAATACAGCCAAGCTGCAGTTATAAAATTGGCCATATGGTGACAATGTTTCCCAGCAATGTAGGCGGCTGCAGTTACAAAATTGGCCACACTGTGGCAGTGTTTTCCAGCAATACAGACAAGCTGCAGTTACAAAATTGGCCACACGGAGGCAGGGTTTCCCTGCAATATAGGTGGCTGCAGTCATAATATTGACCACACGATGGCAGTGTTTCCCAGCAATACAGCCGAGCTGCAGTTACAAAATTGGCACAGGGTGGCAGTGTTTCCTAGCAATACAGCCGAGCTGCAGTAACAAAATTGGCCACACGGTGGCAGTGTTTCCCAGAAATACAGCTGAGCTGCAGTTATAAAATTGGCCACACGGTGGCAGTGTTTCCCAGCAATGTAGGCGGCTGCAGTTACAAAATTGGCCACACGGTGGCAGTGTTTCCCAGCAAATACAGCCGAGCTGCAGTTACAAAATTGACCACACGGTGGCAGTGTTTCCCGGCAATACAGCCAAGCTTCAGTTTCAAAATTGGCCACACAGTGGCAGTGTTCTCCAGCAATACAGACGAGCTGCAGTTACAAAATTGGCCACACGGAGGCAGGGTTTCCCTGCAATATAGGTGGCTGCAGTTATAAAATTGACCACACGGTGGCAGTGTTTCCCAGCAATACAGCTGAACTGCAGTTATAAAATTGATCACACGGTGGCAGTGTTTCCCAGTAATACAGCCGAGCTGCATTTATAATATTGGCCACACAGTGGTAGTGTTTCCCAGCAATACAGCCGAGCTGCATTTATAATATTGGCCACACGGTGGTAGTGTTTCCCAGCAATATAGGTGGCTGCAGTTATAAAATTGACCACACGGTGGCAGGGATTCCCTGCAATATAGGTGGCTGCAGTTATAAAATTGACCACACGGTGGCAGTGTTTCCCAGCAATACAGCTGAGCTGCAGTTATAAAATTGAGCACACGGTGGCAGTGTTTCCCAGCAATACAGCCGAGCTGCATTTATAATATTGGCAACACGGTGGTAGTGTTTCCCAGGAATATAGGTGGCTGCAGTTACAAATTTGACCACACGGTGGCAGTGTTTCCCAGCAAATACAGCCAAGCTGCAGTTATAAAATTGGCCATATGGTGACAATGTTTCCCAGCAATGTAGGCGGCTGCAGTTACAAAATTGGCCACACGGTGGCAGTGTTTTCCAGCAATACAGACAAGCTGCAGTTACAAAATTGGCCACACGGAGGCAGGGTTTCCCTGCAATATAGGAGGCTGTAGTTATAATATTGAGCACACGATGGCAGTGTTTCCCAGCAATACAGCCGAGCTGCAGTTACAAAATTGGCCACAGGGTGGCAGTGTTTCCTAGCAATACAGCCAAACTGCAGTTATAAAATTCACCACACCGTGGCAGTGTTTCCCAGCAATACAGCCGAGCTGCAGTAACAAAATTGGCCACACGGTGGCAGTGTTTCCCAGAAATACAGCTGAGCTGCAGTTATAAAATTGGCCACACGGTGGCAGTGTTTCCCAGCAATTTAGGCGGCTGCAGTTACAAAATTGGCCACACGGTGGCAGTGTTTCCCAGCAAATACAGCCTAGCTGCAGTTACAAAATTGACCACACGGTGGCAGTGTTTCCCGGCAATACAGCCAAGCTTCAGTTACAAAATTGGGCACACGGTGGCAGTGTTTTCCAGCAATACAGACGAGCTGCAGTTACAAAATTGGCCACACGGAGGCAGGGTTTCCCTGCAATATAGGTGGCTGCAGTTATAAAATTGACCACACGGTGGCAGTGTTTCCCAGCAATACAGCTGAACTGCAGTTATAAAATTGATCACACGGTGGCAGTGTTTCCCAGCAATACAGGCGAGCTGCATTTATAATATTGGCCACACGGTGGTAGTGTTTCCCAGCAATACAGCCGAGCTGCATTTATAATATTGGCCACACGGTGGTAGTGTTTCCCAGCAATATAGGTGGCTGCAGTTATAAAATTGACTACACGGTGGCAGGGATTCCCTGCAATATAGGTGGTTGCAGTTATAAAATTGAGCACACGGTGGCAGTGTTTCCCAGCAATACAGCCAAGCTGCATTTATAATATTGGCCACACGGTGGTAGTGTTTCCCAGCAATACAGCCGAGCTGCATTTATAATATTGGCCACACGGTGGTAGTGTTTCCCAGCAATATAGGTGGCTGCAGTTATAAAATTGACCACACGGTGGCAGGGATTCCCTGCAATATAGGTGGTTGCAGTTATAAAATTGAGCACACGGTGGTAGTGTTTCCCAGCAATACAGCCGAGCTGCATTTATAATAATGGCCACACAGTGGTAGTGTTTTCCAGCAATACAGACGAGCTGCAGTTACAAAATTGGCCACACGGAGGCAGGGATTCCCTGCAATATAGGTGGCTGGGGTTATAAAATTGACCACACGGTGGCAGTGTTTCCCAGCAATACAGCTGAGCTGCAGTTATAAAATTGAGCACACGGTGGCAATGTTTCCCAGCAATACAGCCGAGCTGCATTTATAATATTGGCCACACGGTGGTAGTGTTTCCCAGCAATATAGGTGGCTGCAGTTACAAATTTGACCACACGGTGGCAGTGTTTTCCAGCAAATACAGCCAAGCTGCAGTTATAAAATTGGCCATATGGTGACAATGTTTCCCAGCAATGTAGGCGGCTGCAGTTACAAAATTGGCCACACGGTGGCAGTGTTTTCCAGCAATACAGACAAGCTGCAGTTACAAAATTGGCCACACGGAGGCAGGGTTTCCCTGCAATATAGGTGGCTGCAGTCATAATATTGACCACACAATGGCAGTGTTTCCCAGCAATACAGCCGAGCTGCAGTTACAAAATTGGCACAGGGTGGCAGTGTTTCCTAGCAATACAGCCGAGCTGCAGTTATAAAATTCACCACACGGTGGCAGTGTTTCCCAGCAATACAGCCGAGCTGCAGTAACAAAATTGGCCACACGGTGGCAGTGTTTCCCAGAAATACAGCTGAGCTGCAGTTATAAAATTGATCACACGGTGGCAGTGTTTCCCAGCAATACAGCCGAGCTGCATTTATAATATTGGTGGTAGTGTTTCCCAGCAATATAGGTGGCTGCAGTTATAAAATTGACCACACGGTGGCAGGGATTCCCTGCAATATAGGTGGTTGCAGTTATAAAATTGACCACACGGTGGCAGTGTTTCCCAGCAATACAGCTGAGCTGCAGTTATAAAATTGAGCACACGGTGGCAGTGTTTCCCAGCAATACAGCCGAGCTGCATTTATAATATTGGCCACACGGTAGTAGTGTTTCCCAGCAATACAGCCGAGCTGCATTTATAATATTGGCCACACGGTGGCAGTGTTTTCCAGCAATACAGACGAGCTGCAGTTACAAAATTGGCCACACGGAGGCAGGGATTCCCTGCAATATAGGTGGCTGCGGTTATAAAATTGACCACACGGTGGCAGTGTTTCCCAGCAATACAGCTGAGCTGCAGTTATAAAATTGAGCACACGGTGGCAATGTTTCCCAGCAATACAGCCGAGCTGCATTTATAATATTGGCCACACGGTGGTAGTGTTTCCCAGCAATATAGGTGGCTGCAGTTACAAATTTGACCACACGGTGGCAGTGTTTTCCAGCAAATACAGCCAAGCTGCAGTTATAAAATTGGCCATATGGTGACAATGTTTCCCAGCAATGTAGGCGGCTGCAGTTACAAAATTGGCCACACGGTGGCAGTGTTTTCCAGCAATACAGACAAGCTGCAGTTACAAAATTGGCCACACGGAGGCAGGGTTTCCCTGCAATATAGGTGGCTGCAGTCATAATATTGACCACACAATGGCAGTGTTTCCCAGCAATACAGCCGAGCTGCAGTTACAAAATTGGCACAGGGTGGCAGTGTTTCCTAGCAATACAGCCGAGCTGCAGTTATAAAATTCACCACACGGTGGCAGTGTTTCCCAGCAATACAGCCGAGCTGCAGTAACAAAATTGGCCACACGGTGGCAGTGTTTCCCAGAAATACAGCTGAGCTGCAGTTATAAAATTGATCACACGGTGGCAGTGTTTCCCAGCAATACAGCCGAGCTGCATTTATAATATTGGCCACACGGTGGTAGTGTTTCCCAGCAATATAGGTGGCTGCAGTTATAAAATTGACCACACGGTGGCAGGGATTCCCTGCAATATAGGTGGTTGCAGTTATAAAATTGACCACACGGTGGCAGTGTTTCCCAGCAATACAGCTGAGCTGCAGTTATAAAATTGAGCACACGGTGGCAGTGTTTCCCAGCAATACAGCCGAGCTGCATTTATAATATTGGCCACACGGTAGTAGTGTTTCCCAGCAATACAGCCGAGCTGCATTTATAATATTGGCCACACGGTGGCAGTGTTTTCCAGCAATACAGACGAGCTGCAGTTACAAAATTGGCCACACGGAGGCAGGGATTCCCTGCAATATAGGTGGCTGCGGTTATAAAATTGACCACACGGTGGCAGTGTTTCCCAGCAATACAGCTGAGCTGCAGTTATAAAATTGAGCACACGGTGGCAATGTTTCCCAGCAATACAGCCGAGCTGCATTTATAATATTGGCCACACGGTGGTAGTGTTTCCCAGCAATATAGGTGGCTGCAGTTACAAATTTGACCACACGGTGGCAGTGTTTTCCAGCAAATACAGCCAAGCTGCAGTTATAAAATTGGCCATATGGTGACAATGTTTCCCAGCAATGTAGGCGGCTGCAGTTACAAAATTGGCCACACGGTGGCAGTGTTTTCCAGCAATACAGACAAGCTGCAGTTACAAAATTGGCCACACGGAGGCAGGGTTTCCCTGCAATATAGGTGGCTGCAGTCATAATATTGACCACACGATGGCAGTGTTTCCCAGCAATACAGCCGAGCTGCAGTTACAAAATTGGCACAGGGTGGCAGTGTTTCCTAGCAATACAGCCGAGCTGCAGTTATAAAATTCACCACACGGTGGCAGTGTTTCCCAGCAATACAGCCGAGCTGCAGTAACAAAATTGGCCACACGGTGGCAGTGTTTCCCAGAAATACAGCTGAGCTGCAGTTATAAAATTGGCCACACGGTGGCAGTGTTTCCCAGCAAATACAGCCGAGCTGCAGTTACAAAATTGACCACACGGTGGCAGTGTTTCCCGGCAATACAGCCAAGCTTCAGTTACAAAATTGGCCACACGGTGGCAGTGTTCTCCAGCAATACAGACGAGCTGCAGTTACAAAATTGGCCACACGGAGGCAGGGTTTCCCTGCAATATAGGTGGCTGCAGTTATAAAATTGACCACACGGTGGCAGTGTTTCCCAGCAATACAGCTGAACTGCAGTTATAAAATTGATCACACGGTGGCAGTGTTTCCCAGTAATACAGCCGAGCTGCATTTATAATATTGGCCACACGGTGGTAGTGTTTCCCAGCAATACACCTGAGCTGCATTTATAATATTGGCCACACGGTGGTAGTGTTTCCCAGCAATATAGGTGGCTGCAGTTATAAAATTGACCACACGGTGGCAGGGATTCCCTGCAATATAGGTGGCTGCAGTTATAAAATTGACCACACGGTGGCAGTGTTTCCCAGCAATACAGCTGAGCTGCAGTTATAAAATTGAGCACACGGTGGCAGTGTTTCCCAGCAATACAGCCGAGCTGCATTTATAATATTGGCCACACGGTGGTAGTGTTTCCCAGCAATATAGGTGGCTGCAGTTACAAATTTGACCACACGGTGGTAGTGTTTCCCAGCAAATACAGCCAAGCTGCAGTTATAAAATTGGCCATATGGTGACAATGTTTCCCAGCAATGTAGGCGGTTGCAGTTACAAAATTGGCCACACGGTGGCAGTGTTTTCCAGCAATACAGACAAGCTGCAGTTACAAAATTGGCCACACGGAGGCAGGGTTTCCCTGCAATATAGGTGGCTGTAGTTATAATATTGACCACACGATGGCAGTGTTTCCCAGCAATACAGCCGAGCTGCAGTTACAAAATTGGCCACAGGGTGGCAGTGTTTCCTAGCAATACAGCCAAACTGCAGTTATAAAATTCACCACACGGTGGCAGTGTTTCCCAGCAATACAGCCGAGCTGCAGTAACAAAATTGGCCACACGGTGGCAGTGTTTCCCAGAAATACAGCTGAGCTGCAGTTATAAAATTGACCACACGGTGGCAGGGTTTCCCAGCAATACAGCCGAGCTGCAGTTAAAAAATTGGCCACACGGTGGCAGTGTTTCCCAGCAATACAGCTGAGCTGCAGTTATAAAACTGGCCACACGGTGGCAGTGTTTCCCAGCAATACAGCTGAGCTGCAGTTATAAAATTGACCACACGGTGGCAGTGTTTCCCAGCAATACAGACGAGCTGAAGTTACAAAATTTGCCACACGGTGGCAGTGTTTCTCGACAAACCTTCAGTTTCTATTGGAGATAATATTTGACATGTGACTGTTCCATTTTTTGTTGTTGGAGAGAATTGGAACTGCACTGATATTGTTATAAAAATACCAACAATTACAAATCTGCATTTTATTTACATTGTAAAACGTCCATATATAGTTCTCATTTATTTAACCTCTTGCTGTCTGGGGCATTTTTCACATCCATGTACAAATCAGCATTTTTTTTTTGCTATAAAATGACTTAGAACCAGGGGCGGACTGGGCCGGGGGGCAGGGAGGCATTTTCCCCCTGGGCAGCACTGATCTCCTGTACAAAGGCCGATGTGTCGCCAGCTCAGAACTGCACATGTGCAATTCCGGAGCTGGCCGAGTGAGGCTGTACAGGCGTGAACTCTTATCCCTCCATCCAGCACTAGGAGGCAGGCAGCCAGCGATGTGTACTGTCAAGGGGCTGACAGTCTGTGTTACAGAGTGAATTACCCAGCCCCTCCCTCCTCCATACCAATGGTTGGTGGTGGATCTGCTCTCTCTTTGGGCGGGAAAGTTTAAACTGAGCAGTCTACTCGGCAGCCAGAGCCTCTCTTCCCTCCTTCCAGCTATTCCTCCCCCTCCCCCTCTCTGCAGCTGGCAGTCTTCCTGCATGTTGCCCCTAGCCCCATAGACCTCTATTAGGTTGCACATTTTTACTGCATGTTCTGAAAGTGCACAAAAAGTCCTGTATGCTGCATCTTTGGTGCACTTCCAGAAAATGCAGGCAAAACGGACAACCTACAAGAAGTCTAAGGGACTGCGGCGAAGGAAAAGTGCCAGTGCACCTGCACTGCAGCCAAACCGCAGCACACCGTGTGAGCCCAAAGGCTTGTATTCACTTACAGCAGGCACTGCCACTCCACTGAAAAGTGATCCATGCTCAGGCCATGCTCAGGTCACTTTTCAGAGGCATTTGACAGGCAGAGAGGAGTTGTTATCACATTTCCTTCCTGCCTGTTTTAAAGAGGTTGTAAACCTCAGATTTATTTTTATTTTTTTAACCACTTAAGCCCTGGAAGATTTTACCCCCTTCCTGACCAGGGGGTATTTTGCGATTCGGCACTGCGTGACTTTAACAGATAATTGCGCGGTCGTGCGACGCTGTACCCAAATGAATTTGACGTCCTTTTTTTTCCACAAACAGAGCTTTCTTTTGGTGGTATTTGATCACCTGTGCGATTTTTTGATCATGCGCTATAAACAAAAAAAGAGCGCAAATTTTGCAAAAATAACAATATTTTTCACATTTTTTTATATAAAAATTCCCCCCAAAAATAATGTAAAAATCTAATTTTTTAAAAATTTTTGGCCAATTTGTTTTCTGCTACTTATATTTGTTAAGAAAAAACACAATAAGCGTATTTTGATTGGTTTGCGCAAAAGTTATCGCGTTTACTAACTAAGGGAAAGATTTTTGTAATTTTTGTTGTTGTTTTTTAACGAGTAATGGCGGCAATCTACGATTTTTTTTCAGGACTGCGACATTGCGGCGAACAGATCGGACCCTTGACTGACATTTTAGACACTTTTGGGGGTACCAGTGACATTACTACAGTAATCAGTGCTATACATATGCACTGTTACTGTAAAAATGACACTGGGAGGGAAGGGGTTAACTTTATTGGAGAGGGAGGGGTTAAGTGTGTCCCTAGGGGCGTGTTTCTTACTGTCATTGGATGTTGCTGTGTGTGTAACCGCACAGATCAACGGTCCTACATAGCAGGACCGAGCGATCTGTGCTTTTACACAGGGGAGAATGACAGGTGGCTGTGTTTACATCAGCCGCCTGCCTTTCTCCCTCTCTACCCGACGATCGCGAGTGACCGGCGGAAACGCGTCGGCTTCTTTGGCTACGAGCGGGGGCGGGAGCACGCCTCCGACGGCGCACGTTTGTCCCCTATTCGCTCCCAGGCTAGTGACGTACCGGTACGTCACTTTGCCTGGGAGAGGCTGACCGCCGCCCGACTATATACTAGTCGGGCGGCGGTCGGCAAGTGGTTAAAGTACACCTGAAAGACAAACACATAATGAGCTAGTATGCATCGCATACTAGCTCATTATGAAATACTAACCTTAGAAAAGCCCCCCGAAGCGCCGACCGCTCACCTCTCCCATGGGTGACATGTTCTGTCACCCTTCTTCCGGGTTCGCGGCACGGGGCTCTGAAGGAATGGCACCAGCGGCCGTTCCTTCAGAGCGCATGCGCCAGTGACGTCACTGGCTGCATGTAAGGGAAATATCTCCTAAACGGTACATGTTTAGGATATATTTGCAGTACCTATAGGTAAGTCTTATCATTGGATCACCTATAGGTACAACTTCCCGAGGAGGGTTTACTTCCTCTTTAACTTCCTCAATGCCAGGTGATGGCACAATTCACTTTGAACTCCACCTTATTTTCATTACTCTTTGTAGGTATTAGATGTGCTCCCACCTCATTGTTCGCACTTCTAATACCTAAAGAGAGTTATGAAAATAAGGAGTTCAAAGTGAATTTCTGCACCTAGGTGGAGCATCCCTTTTAGAAGATTTGAGGGTTTTAACCACTTGCCGACCGCCTAAGGACGATTTACATCGGCAGTCAGCCCCTCACAGGCAAAGTGACGTAGTACTACATCGCTAGCCTGTGAGGCTCTAGGGAGCGAGCGCACACCGCTGGAGGCGCGCTCCCGCTCACGGACCCCCCCACGCGAGTGACCGGTGGACCCGATGTCCGCCGGTCACTTGCGATCGTCGGTTACAGAGGGAGAAAGGCAGGCGGCTAATGTAAACAAAGCCGCCTGTCATTCTTCCCTGTGTAACAGCACAGATCATTCGGTCCTGCTATGTAGGACCGTAGCTCTCTGCTGTTACATCACTAGCCACATCCAATCACAGTTAGAATCACGCCCCTAGGGACACACTTAACCCCTCCCTCTCAAATAAAGTTAACCCCTTCACTGCCAGTGTCATTTTTACAGTAACAGTGCATATGTATAGCACTGATTACTGTAGTAATGTCACTGGTACCCCCAAAAGTGTCAAAAATGTCAGTCAAGGGTCCGATCTGTCCGCCGCAATGTCGCAGTCCCGCAAAAAAAATCGCAGATCGCCGCCATTACTCGTTAAAAAAAACCAATAAAAATGACAAAAGACTTTCCCTTAGTTAGTAAACGCAATAACTTTTGCGCAAACCAATTAAAATACGCTTATTGTGATTTTCTTACCAAGCACATGTAGCAGAAAACAAATTGGCCTAAAATGTTAAAAAATTTAGATTTTTACATTTGTTTTTGGGGAATTTTATATAAGAAATGTGAAAAATATTGTTATTTTTGCAAAATTGTCGCTCTTTTTTTGTTTATAGCGCATGATCAAAAAATCGCACAGGTGATCAAATACCACCAAAAGAAAGCTCTGTTTGTGAGAAAAAAAGGACGTCAAATTAGTTTGGGTACAGCGTCACACGTCCGCGCAATTGTCCGCTAAAGTCACGCAGTGCCGAATCGCAAAATAGGCCCTGGTCAGGAAGGGGGTAAAATCTTCCGGGGCTTAAGTGGTTAATAAAGCCAGAGACTAGTGGACTTAGGCCACCATAGACAGATTTACATTTCTGCTGAACCGGCAGAATTTCAATCTATGTGCAGACTGGTTGTACAGAATTCGATCAATTGACTTCAGTACAACCAGCTTGTCTTTATTTTTTGTCGATCATTGTCGACATTCTGATGGCTGGGAAACTTTCTTCACAGAGCACACCCCAATGCACAGCTCCTACGGAAGCTTGGTAAATCAAATGCCAGGCTTCCCTAGCATTACACCTGTGTGGCTGCGACCAAGTCTGGGCACAAGCCAGCACAGGCTCTTGGAAACAGAGGAGGGTGGTCAGTAAGAGGAGAGCTGGGATATGACGTTACTTTCTGTATATCATATCTCTGCCATTCCTAAACCTACTCCACTGCAGCACCAGACCCACAATGCCCTTATCTGGCTCTGGGGGCCGGTGCACCGGCATGTGCTTTTCTCACTACCTGCAATTGACACAGGAGGAGCCTGCAGCCTGGAGAATCTGGTGGTCATGCCCAGGGAGACAGCAGGACTTGCGTGTTTAGCCTGTTGCACTCACTGTAACTCTTGGCTACTCTGCTCGCTTGGCTTGCCCAGTGGTGTGGTGCTCACTCATCAGAGAAGGTCCAGACTCCACAAGTAGCGCTTAGTGTGGCGGCAGTGACAGCACAGTCTTTTGCCTTCATCTTACTGCAGTCTTTTTGATCTATGTAATAGGAGTGGGGAAGGCGCAGGCTCTCTGCCTCAGTCTCTCTGGTGGCATTAATGTGGAACAGTCTCTGAGAGATTGCCGCTGCTGAGAGAAGCCCCCACAGAGAGTGACCGCTCCACTCTGCCTGCACATAGAGTGGCCGCTCCACTCTGCCCGCACATAGAGTGACCGCTCCACTCTGCCCACACAGAGAGTGACCGCTCCACTCTGCCCGCACATAGAGTGACCACTCCTCTCTGCCTGCACATAGAGTGACCGCCCACACAGAGAGTGACCACTCCACTCTGCCCGCACAGAGAGTGACCGCCCACACAGAGAGTGACCGCTCCACTCTGCCCACACAGAGAGTGACCGCTCCACTCTGCCCACACAGAGAGTGACCGCTCCTCTCTGCCCGCACAGAGAGTTAGGACCGGATTAACATAGGGACTATTGGAGCTGCAGCACCAGGCCCCCACCATAATATAGGCCCTGGCCGGCAAGGTCCATTATCACTGCTGTTTTCTGTCACTTGTAAACACAGAAGCCCGGCTTCTGTGCTACAAGTGACAGCGGGCTGCTCCTTCAGAACCTCCCTGCATGTCCCTGGATTCAGGGACGGTGTACTGGCAGTCTAGCTCTACATTCAGTGTGACCGTCCAGCATAGTGTCAGTGAGAGTGAGAGGAGCAGAGCTGTCAAATCGGAGCTCTGATGTTGGGGATGGGCGGGCTAGATATGGAGCTCCTCCTCCCTTTCATCCACAGCCAGTCAGCAGGCAGTATCGCACTCCTCCCCCGCCCCTCTCCAGCCCGCCACATTTGACTGGGAGCACCAGGGATGTAAATGCAAGGCAAGAAGGTATGACAACAATTAGAGCAATGTCACATGTAATTCTGGTGGGCTGCAGTGTGTTCCGGATATCTGTGTGTTCAGGCATTGTGCAGGTTACCGATCAGCCTCCTCTCCCCTCACTCCTTATGTTTTATCTCCCTGAGCTGTACATTGCCTGATACACTGATAAGAAGACGCTGCAGCAACACCAGGAACAAATGACTGGTAACCATTTCAGCTTCCATTCGGCTAGTTTGAGCTGTGTGTGTGCTGCATGGGGTTTTTATTTTATTTTTGGAGCATTTACTGTTGGTTCAGGTTAGAAACTTCAGAGACCCATTACCTGTTTACTGAACTGTTTGTAAGACAATTTTTATTTTGGAAATTGGATGTGCTGCTGTCTTCTGTCACTTTTACTGACTTGATCTTGCAGAGCTGGTTTAAATAGAGTGGAGCAGCCCTGCGATACCATACACTTTTACACCGGGTTCAGCTGTAAACTCAGTCCCTGACCATCTCTTGAATCAACCATGTCTGCAATCTCTGACCATCTCCTATAGTATGTCTGCGGTCTCTGACCATCTCCTGTACCATGTCTGCAGTCTCTGACCATCTCTTGTACCATGTCTGCAGTGTCTGACCATCTCCTGTATCATGTCTGCAGTCTCTGACCATCTCTTGTACCATGTCTGCAGTCTCTGACCATCTCTTGTACCATGTCTGCAGTCTCTGACAATCTCCTGTACTATATCTGCCGTCTCTGACCATCTCCTGTACCATGTCTGCAGTCTCTGACCATCTCTTGTACCATGTCTGCAGTCTCTGACAATCTCCTGTACCATGTCCGCACTCTCTGACCATCTCCTGTACCATGTCTGCACTCTCTGACCATCTCCTGTATCATGTCTGCACTCTCTGACCATCTCCTGTACTATATCTGCAGTCTCTGACCATCTCCTGTACCATCTCTGCACTCTCTGACCATCTCCTGTACTATGTCTGCACTCTCTGACCATCTCCTGTACCATGTCTGCACTCTCTGACCATCTTCTGTACCATGTCTGCACTCTCTGACCATCTCCTGTACCATGTCTGCACTCTCTGACCATCTCATCTCCTGTACATGTCTGCACTCTCTGACCATCTCCTGTACTATATCTGCAGTCTCTGACCATCTCCTGTACCATGTCTGCAGTCTTTGACCATCCCCTGTACCATGTCTGCAGTCTCTGACCATCCCCTGTACCATGTCTGCAGTCTCTGACCATCTCCTGTACCATGTCTGCAGTCTCTGACCATCTCCTGTATCATGTCTGCAGTCTCTGACCATCTCCTGTACCATGTCTGCACTCTCTGACCATCTCCTGTACCATGTCTGCAGTCTCTGACCATCTCCTGTAGTATGTCTGCAGTCTCTGACCATCTCCTGTACCATGTCTGCACTCTGATCATCTCCTGTACCATGTCTGCAGTCTCTGACCATCTCCTGTACCATGTCTGCAGTCTCTGACCATCTCCTGTAGCATGTCTGCAGTCTCTGACCATCTCCTGTACCATGTCTGCAGTCTCTGATCATCTCCTGTACCATGTCTGCAGTCTCTGACCATCTCCTGTAGTATGTCTGCAGTCTCTGACCATCTCCTGTACCATGTCTGCACTCTCTGACCATCTCCTGTACCATGTCTGCAGTCTCTGACCATCTCCTGTATTATGTCTGCAGTCTCTGACCATCTCCTGTACCATGTCTGCAGTCTCTGATCATCTCCTGTACCATGTCTGCAGTCTCTGACCATCTCCTGTAGTATGTCTGCAGTCTCTGACCATCTCCTGTACCATGTCTGCACTCTCTGACCATCTCCTGTACCATGTCTGCAGTCTCTGACCATCTCCTGTAGTATGTCTGCAGTCTCTGACCATCTCCTGTACCATGTCTGCAGTCTCTGATCATCTCCTGTACCATGTCTGCAGTCTCTGACCATCTCCTGTAGTATGTCTGCAGTCTCTGACCATCTCCTGTACCATGTCTGCACTCTCTGACCATCTCCTGTACCATGTCTGCAGTCTCTGACCATCTCCTGTAGTATGTCTGCAGTCTCTGACCATCTCCTGTACCATGTCTGCAGTCTATGATCATCTCCTGTAACATGTCTGTAGTCTCTGACCATCTCCTGTACCATGTCTGCAGTCTCTGACCATCTCCTGTAGTATGTCTGCAGTCTCTGACCATCTCCTGTACCATGTCTGCACTCTGATCATCTCCTGTACCATGTCTGGTTTGCAGTCTCTCACCATCTCCTGTAGTGTCTCTCTGGTGTGTGAGTGATGTGAGGTGTATATTTTTTATACAGGCTGCGGGTGAGTGACATTACACAGACCCACCCACACACAGAAAATAATATTCACACATACTGACAAAATATAATACACACACAAAAATTACATGTATACAGTCATTACATACAGAAGAAAACAAAAAAATGGGTAATAGCCCTGCCCTATGCACGTAGCCTCCTCCTGAACCTTGCACCCTGCAAGAAGCCTCCTACTGAACCTGTGTATTACGCTGTCCTGAACCCAGCGCTCTGTATATTACTCTGCCCTGAACCCAGTGCTCTGTGTATTACGCTGTCCTGAACCCAGCGCTCTGTATATTACTCTGCCCTGAACCCAGTGCTCTGTGTATTACGCTGTCCTGAACCCAGCGCTCTGTGTATTATGCTGTCCTAAACCCAGTGCTCTGTGTATTCCGCAGTCCTGAACCCAGCATTTTGTATGTATTATGCTGTCCTGAACCCAGCGCTCTGTGTATTACACTGTCCTGAACCCAGCGCTCTGTGTATTACGCTGTCCTGAACCCAGCACTCTGTGTATTACACTGTCCTGAACCCAGCGCTCTGTGTATTACGCTGTCCTGAACCCAGCACTCTGTGTATTATGCTGTCCTGAACCCAGCACTCTGTGTATTATGCTGTCCTGAACCCAGCACTCTGTGTATTATGTTGTCCTGAACCCAGCTTCCTATGTATTATGCTGTCCTGACCCCAGCACTCTGTGTATTACGCTGTGTTGAACCCAGCTCCCTATGTATTACGCTGTCCTGAACCCAGCATTCTGTGTTTTACGTTGTCCTGAACCAGCTCCCTATGTATTATGCTGTCCTGAACCCAGCATTCTGTGTTTTACGTTGTCCTGAACCCAGCTCCCTATGTATTATGCTGTCCTGAACCCAGCATTCTGTGTTTTACGTTGTCCTGAACCAGCTCCCTATGTATTATGCTGTCCTGAACCCAGCATTCTGTGTTTTACGTTGTCCTGAACCCAGCTCCCTATGTATTATGCTGTCCTGAACCCAGCTCCCTATGTATTATGCTGTCCTTAACCCAGCACTCTGTGTATTACGCTGTGTTGAACCCAGCATTCTGTGTATTACTCTCTCTTGTCCTTAACCCTGTGCTTGTGTGTTATGCATTCCTGGTTTTATTTAACAATGTTTCTTTAGGACCCTCCCCATGTACAATTTGGCCACACCCACCCAATGATGTGACCCTGGGCCCAGCCGCCCAAAAAGAACAGGCCATGCATGGAAAGCAATGGGCCGACAGGGAGAGATCTCCCCTGGCCTGACCGGTTCTGCATTCCGCATGGATCACCTGGGCCGGGTGGTGGGATTAATAATGGGCACTGCGGGCAGTCCTAATGGAAGCCAGGTATTCAGCTTCTGTAATGTTGTGTTAGCTCTGCACAGCTGCGCCCTTCAACGTCACCTCAGGGCGCACCTCCTACACTGATGCAGGGCTCTTATGGAAGCCTGGGACTTCCATAGCATTTGGCCTGCGCACGCCGACACACAACCCTTAAGGCCCACCAAAATCCCCAGCACCAGGCCCATATTGCTATTAATCCGGCCCTGCAGAGAGTGACCGCTCCACCCTGCCCGCACAGAGAGTGACCGCTCCACTCTGCCCACACAGAGAGTGAGAGAGAGAGAGTGACCGCTCCACCCTGCCCGCACAGAGAGTGACCGCTCCACCCTGCCCGCACAGAGAGTGACCGCTCCACCCTGCCCACACAGAGAGAGAGAGAGAGACTGCTCCACACTGCCTGCACAGAGAGACAGACTGCTCCACAGAGAAACTGCAATGTGGAGCGGTCCCTCTCCCTGTGCCGGCAATGTGGAGTGGTCTCTCTCCCTGTGCCGGCAATGTGGAGTGGTCTCTCTCTCTCTATCTGTTCAAGCAAGGTGGAGCAGTATCTTTCTCTCTGTGAAGGCAAAGTGGATCAGTCTCTCCCTTGCTGTGCAGGCAATGTGGAGCGATTTTTCTCTCTATGCATGCAATGTGGATCAGTCTCTCTCGCGCTCTCTCTCTCTCTCTCTGTGCAGATGATATGGAGCGGTCTCTCTCTTTGTGCAGGCAATGTGGAGCTGTCTCTCTCTTTGTGCAGGCAATGGAGCGCGGTCTCTCTCTTTGTGCAGGCAATGTGGGGTTGTCTCTCTCTCTCTCTCTCTGCGGGCAATGTGGGGTTGTCTCTCTCTTTCTCTGTGTGGGCAATGTGGAGCAGTCTCTCTCTATCTCTCTGTGAGGGAAATGTGGTGCAGATGGATGGGGAGCCGATTCGGTGGTTCAATGGGCCACTCGACTGGACTTGCCCCCCAGACCTAAGGCTGCCAGTCCTTCCCTGCTTAGATACCCCAAACATGAAATATATTCCAAAAGCAGAGACCCTGGGGAATAAATTGGGGATTTTTTTGCCACATCAAATTTTCAGGAAATAATACACAAATTTGAATGCACATAAATACAATATAATACCCATTTTATCGGTAAGATATAAAATATAATGTTGTGGCAAGTAAATTTATACCAAAAATGTGAAGAATAAAAATTGCACACGCCTGTGACAAACTACGGAGCCTAAAATTATCCATAGGTGTCCCTTATAAAAGCCTTTCTAGGTTTACAGCTTATCGGTAAATGTGATCTCTGCTGGTAGAATTCTTCTCTCACACTGATGTTCATGGCGATACCTCACATGGACGGCGATACCTCACATGGACGGCGATACCTCACATGGATGGCGATACCTCACATGGACGGCAATACCTCACATGGACGGCGATACCTCACATGGATGGCGATACCTCACATCATTAATTTCGGCATCTTTAACCCATTTTCGCCCGAAATGGAATAGGCCCATTTTCAGCCGAAAATTTTGGTTGCCGAAAATTCAGTGCACCACTACCTCACATGGATGGCGATACCTCACATGGATGGCCATACATCACATACCTTTACATTTTTGCTACCACAAGGAACATCCCTTGTGATAGCTTTGTCAGGGACAGGTACTCTTTATGGAGAAATCCAGAGTCTATCTGATCCCTCCTCTGCCTCCAAGTTAGCTGATCCAACAGAGCCCTAAAAATTGAATTGATGGAATCCTCGCCATGAGTCTGCTTTATCTGCATCCCATCCAAGACATATGCATCTCACAAAAGTAAGTACACCCCTCACATTTTTGTAAATATTTTGTTCTATCTTTTAATGTGACAACACTGAAAAAATGACACTTTGCTACAATGTAAAGTAGTGAGTGTACAGCTTGTATAACAGTGTAAATTTACTGTCCCCTCAAAATAACTCAACACACAGCCATTAATGTCTAAACCACAGGCAACAAAAGTGAGTACACCCCTAAGTGATAATGTCCAAATTGGGCCCAAAGTGTCAATATTTTGTGTGGCCACCATTATTTTCCAGCACTGCCTTAACCCCCTTGGGCATGGAGTTCACCAGAGCTTCACAGGTTGCCACTGGAGTCCTCTTCCACTTCTCCATGATGACATCACGGAGCTGGTGGATGTTAGAGACCTTGCGCTCCTCCACCTTCCGTGAGGATCCCCCACAGATGCTCAATAGGGTTTAGGTCTGGAGACAGTAATAAGATATATTCAGTAATAAAGTACATGGCCGTCACTAAATGTTACATCTAAGTGAAGAGAGGAAATATCTATACCTACACGAACCTTATGATATATACCAACTTATCCTTATATATGTATGATGTACATGAGTGAAATTAGTAGGAGACATTGATCTCCTGTGTACGAGCTGAGCTCAGTTTGGGGCCAGTTTCCTCATTTTATTGAGATCTAGTTTTAGATAAATGAATAAATGTTATTTTAGGATAAATCCATGTAGTTGTTATCTGTCTCATGCTGTGCCCTTAAAGTCCACACATATGACAGTGGTTCCTTGTGAACATCTGTAGGTTCCCATTTCTCTGAACAGATAGGATGTTGGGACTCTCAGGATAGCTCTGGTTTTTCTTCTCCTATCCAAGTTCTCCAAATAAAACATAAAAACACATCCCCTAGACTGGTCATTGGAGACAACGAGCGGAAGAGTGTGTGCACCTGGCTGTGTGAAAATACCCTGTATCTGGCTGTGGAGTAATCAGTGGGAGGCCCGGGTACACCAATATCCAAGCGGCTCCTGCAGGGGTACCGCTACGCAGAAAGCAAACCTTGCTTCAACAAACAGTTCTCTCCTCAGGACAGAAAAGAAGACAAAGGTAGGCGACTGCACCAAACTTTGATAAGATGCTGCAATGCACATCGATCACCCAGAGAGCAGAGTCCTCTCCATAGGTTTTCCTTTTGGTTACTCCCTAGCAGCCCGCATGGCGTCTGCTCCCTTCTGCTGACCTCAAGCCAAACATACTCACGTGTCCCGGACCTCTTCCACAGGGCAATCGAAGCATCCGCAGGGCGACCCGGATCCCAGAGGCTGGAACACAACTGCTATATCTGGGTTGGGCACGCTTAGGAGACATGTGCAGAATGGAAAAATTTGTTTCTTTTCGGATAGATTCATTATGTTACTAATTTCATTTCATTCTGGAATTTGGAATTCTTTTAGTTTGGTTTTGGAATTTGTTTAGTTTTCGTTAAATTTATTTTCCTTTTCGCTAAAATTTGTTTAGTTTATTAATCTAAAGAATTCAAACTTATCAGAACGATCAGAATTCCGATTGGTCGAGAAACAATCGACTGATTGGAATTCTGAGTGAAGAAATAGCTGGTTGTTAAGCAGGGGGCTGGGAAGCCGGCCGCCCGCATCCTTACCAACCGACGACTCATCAGCCGTCAGTGGGCTTCCCCAATGACAGATGAATGGAAAGAAAAGAATGCCGGCATTGCCCGGCAATAGAAAATGTTTAAAAAAATGACAAGGGGTCTCCCCCCGCCCCCCAGGCTATACCAGGACCATGCCAAAATGTAAAAAAAAATAATTGACGTGGGGTCCCCCAAAATAAATATCAGACCTTTACCTGAGCATGCAGTTCGGCAAGTCAGAAAAGGGGGGACGAGCAAGACCCCCCCTCCTAACCCATACCAGACCCCATACCATGTTGATGGGGACAAGGGTCTCTTCCCCACAACCGTGGCCTGTGCTTGTGGTGGTCTGCAGGCAGGGGGCTTGTCATTTTCTGAAAGCCCCTTTTACCAAGGGACCCCCCCCCCCCCCATGTGAATGAGTATCAGGACCATAGTACCTGTACCTATTCACCAAAAAAGTGTCAAAAAGTAATAAAAACACACACACAATTTTTGAAAAATCCTTTATTATAAAATAAAAACCAGCGTCCCCCGATGTAGATCCGTCATCAATCACAAAGCCTGCCGCACCCGGAAAAATAAATAAATAGAGAAGCTCTCGCCATCATGGAGACCCTCTGCCTACTGCAGGCTCCCCGTTTCACATATTTTATATAGGTAAGGGGCGGGGCCACCTGTCTACATCACCTGGTGGCACCGCCCTTTCTGACGTCAGGGACCCAGCATGCACCGATCCATGAGGCCAGAAGGGGCAGTGCCTCCAGGTGATGTAGACAGATGACCCCGCCCTTTTCCTATGTATGGAGGAGGAGCCTGCAGTAGGTTTTTTTTAAATAAAGGATTTTTCAAAATTTGTGTGTGTTTTTATTACTTTTTGACAATTTTTGGTGAATAGGTACGGGTAATATGTTCCCGATACTCATTCACATGGGGGGGGCGGAATATGGGGGCCCCCTTGGTAAAAGAGGCTTTCATATTATGACAAGCCCCCTGCCTGCACCTGCAGACCCCCACAAGCACAGGCCACGGTTGTGGGGAAGATGCCCTTGTCTCCATCAACATGGGGACAAGGTGCTTCGGGGTGGAGGGGCATAGCTTACCCAAAGCACCCACCCCCCCATGTTGAGGACTTGTTTCCTGGTATGGTCGATCGTTTTTTTGTCTGATCCGAATTTGAATCATTCTGAAAAGTTAGAATTTCGTTAGAAAACAAATAAACAAAACCAATTTTAACAGATTTCAACAAAATTCATTACAATTTCATTTGGAGATTTGGATACATCCGAATCTAGGAATAACCAAAAATTTGTTGGAATTTGTTTTTGCACCGAAACGGATTTCACGTGTCTAACACTTAATGGCCACCCGCTAACAGCTGGGCTCCCAGCCAATGCAAATGGCCGCCGATGGCAGGGCCCACTCTCCAGGCATGGATCCTCTACATATGTGTGCCATAACACCACCCTGCTGATAGCTGGGGACTTAATAACCACTCGGGACATCCTGGAAGACTTCTGGATACCAAAGGAAGCTCCTGACATCCCGCACAGCTGCCCAGCACCAGACCCGCCCACCAATGCTTCCAATAGGTAGGAAAAATTCATACAAAAATGGTCCTATAAGTGAGGAGGACAAAAAAGGAATGCAGCCATTGGCTTATCCTGAACATTTATGGGGCGGGGTCTCATGGGGGAGGAACGAGGGCGAGGCTACCCAAACGTATGCTGCCATTGACATCTGTCAGGAAAGCACATTATGGCCACCAGATGGAATTGACCTTTATAGGAAATCCCAATTCACCATGACTGGGGGAATGCGGGTCACATTTCATCAACACATTTATAACAACCAGATCTGTAAGTGTTTGTGAAATCTTCCCGCACAAAATGTACTCAGCCAATGAAAGGTAATGACTCCATTTTTATTTTTCTCCTGCTATCAATTGCCAACACGAGACAACACTTCATCCATGTCTTTGGTGATCTCTGATCTCCTTATGAAGTGTTTCTTACATGATGAAGATCAGCCATGGAGTATATCTGACGTGTATATCAGGGTGTGCTTCTTCCCCATATGTCCACCAACATTCATATAGAAGACATTTCCCGCACTCAAGGCACTAATACACCTCCAGGGTTGTGTGGGACCCCTGATGAACAGGAAGACAGGACTTCAGTGAGGAACATTTCCCTCACTCAGGACAGGAATACAGCTTCTCCCCCGTGTGAGATCTCTGATGCTTGGAAAGATTGGACTTCTCTGAAAAACATTTCCCGCACTCAGGACAGGAATACGGCTTCTCACCAGTGTGTGATCTCTGATGTGTGGAAAGATGGGACTTCTGTGAAAAACATTTCCCGCACTCAGGACAGGAATACGGCTTCTCACCAGTGTGAGATCTCTGATGACTGTAAAGAGTGTACTTCTGTGAAAAACATTTCCCGCACTCAGGACAGGAATACGGCTTCTCTCCCGCGTGCGATCTCTGATGTGTGGAAAGATGTGACTTGCATGAAAAACATTTCCCGCACTCAGAACAATAATATGGCTTTTCCCCCGTGTGCAATCTCTGATGTGTGGAAACATATGACTTATGTGAAAAACATTTTCCACACTCAGGACAAGAATAAAGCTTCTCACCAGTGTGTGAGCTCTGATGATTGTGAAGACTAGACTTCTGTGTAAAACATTTCCCGCACTCAAGACAGGAATATGGCTTCTCCCCCGTGTGAAATCTCTGATGTCTGGAAAGATCGGACTTCTGTGCAAAACATTTCCCGCACTCAGGACAGGAATACGGCTTCTCACCAGTGTGAGATCTTTTATGCACATGAAGATTGGATTTAAAACTGAAACACTTCCCGCACTCAGCACAGGAGAACCTCTTATCTGTTGTAAGGACGGCACCGTCCCTCACAGTCTGAGGTTCCTCAGGAAAAGAGGAATACGATGGCCCGGCACCCTCCCTCACAGTCTGAGGTTTCTCAGGAAAAGAGGAATACGATGGTCCGGCACTGTCCCTCACAGTCTTGGGTTTCTCAGGAAAAGAGGAATACGATGGTCCCGCACTGTCCCTCACAGTCTGAGGTTCCTCAGGAAAAGAGGAATATGATGGTCCCGCACTGTCCCTCACAGTCTGAGATTCCTCAGGATAAGAGGAATATGATGGTCCATCTACACTGTGTGGTGCCGGATGGACATTTGAGGTAGCCGGGTTTTCTCCTGGACTATACTGTGTGATGTCCTCATCTTCTACTTTACAGTCTGGAGACAAAGTGAGACAATCCTCTGAGGTTTTCCTCATCTCCCATCCATCTACTAAAATAGAAATATAAAGATTATTACTAGACATGAGCAGATTGGTTCCCCTAAACCAGGACTCCACCCACATCAGACAGCTTTGTCTCTGAGGATCTTACAATTCCCCCCTCAAGGTAACTAGTAAATGGGTCCTCTGATCTCCTACCAGTTCATTTCTTTATTCATGGACCTTAGTCAGAGAGTGAGGAAACAATGAGAACTGTCTTTTATAGGAGTGACAGTGATGAGGGGATTATAGGACGAGTGTCCCCTCCCCCTCTATCACTCATTGCCATCTTCCCAACATAAAAAGTCCCGCACTTCCTTATTTAGTCCATGATTTAGTCATGAATAACAGCGGGGCTGAGCCCCACCAGAGGTCAGAGAGTGAGGATGGGGGAGAACAACCACGATGGAGATTGGACTGATCCTGAAGACCATATATATCTTTGGGGAAGTCCAATCAGGATGCAACGCATCAGATGGGAGTGGTTTGAGGACATCATCACGTTAGGCGGAGTGCCCTCAAGTTACACTGAGACTGATGCTTGGGGAATCTGCAGTGATTGGGTGTATTCAATACTGGATTGCTTTTTTAACCTTGTGAGTGCTTTTCTTATCCATGTAATAAATATAACAGTGAGCACTATGGAGTCTCTTTATCTCTAGTAGCAGGAGCTGGCTACCTAAAGAGGAGGCTCCGCCTACATGTACCTGAAGGTGTGTGATTTCATGCTGGGTGTGTCCTCTTTGTATGGAGCAATGGGGTCCATCTGAAGAGGTGAGAGTACACCTGGAATTGCAGAGTGGCGCACTGTCAGCTTATTCTCCGTGACAAGAGAAGGGTGGATTTGTGGCTCATTCATGTTTACTGAGGATTGTAAAACTGTTTGCGACTGTTCACCAGTGTGCGTGTCTTTTCATGTCTTTTCTTCAAGTTTTTGTGTGTTTGTGTGTAACAGTGTGTGCATTGTATAGATAGAATATACACGGCTCAATAAAAAAAAGAAAGGAACTCAGTGACTTGGGTGTGAGACTATACAGACATATCCCTCCACCCGGCACAGCCAGCAAATAACAGAGCAAGTAACCCCGGGAGGATTGTTCTGTCAGAGATCTTGCTAGACCTGGGCATGGGGCAGAAGACCCAGGGGTCTAGGCTGAGCAACGTCTATGGTGAACATCAACATTTTGCTGCCAGCTGAACCCCAGAATCTTCATAAATCCAGTCTAGAGACATAAAATGTGTCTGCAGCACAGAGAAGGAAGATTATCCGAGAGAAATACAGGATGGGAAACACAGCACAGGAAAGTGACCAGGGTATTACAGGCTAATATCACCCAGCCCCCCCCCCTACTCTGGACCAATCAGTGAGCAGTATGGGT
Organism: Pelophylax lessonae; assembly: GCF_965119305.1. Lineage (NCBI taxonomy): Eukaryota > Metazoa > Chordata > Amphibia > Anura > Ranidae > Pelophylax > Pelophylax lessonae. Next base: position 26,826 of record NW_028120055.1, on the reverse strand, counting down.
GGAGGAATGTATTTAGTGTTAATGAGCCACCTGTGCTGATCTCTGTAGGAGTGTCCTCCTCTATAAATGTCCCCGTTATTCCATCCTCCTCCAAAGACTGCTGATCATCCCTCACATACGTCTCTTCTTCTTCTGCTTTAACCTCAAATTCTATATCGATTAGATCTCCACTCTAAATCAAGAAAATGAAAGAATATCATCTGTAAAATATAAGATTTATTATTGTGACATCACATAAAAATACACACATTGTCTCCATGAGTCTGTGTTTTATAATCTCTGTCTCACCAACCTTGTAACAGTGAGGGATGGTGTGACCTTCCTGTGTGGAATCCCGGGAATACAGAGGACGGGGACATCTCTCTGGTGGGTTCCTGGTATTAGGTGGCTCCATCATATCCTTGTGTCCTTCTGAAAACTTCTCCATCACTCCATACTCCTCATCCTCCTCTTTATACTCTTCTTTAACATCAATATTATCCTCCCCGAGGTTTCCACTCTGAATATATAATAAAACATTTATTGTAACAAACATGCTGTGTATAAATCAGAACTACCAATAATTGTCACTCATCTACCTGATGATGGTGGGGGATGGTGTGACCTTCCTGTGTAGAATCCCGGGAATACAGAGGACGGGGACATCTCTCTGGAGGGTTTCTGTAGCTGGATGACTCCTCCATGGTGTCCTGATACAGATCTTTGTGTATTTTTAGAAACTCTGACTCCTCCATCACCCCATCCTCATCATCCTCCTCTTTTATCTCTTCTTTAACCTCAACTTTAGAATCTCTCAGATTTCCACTCTGAATATATAATAAAAATGACATCAATGGTAACAATGCAGATAATGTACAGATCCTAATGATACTATCAGTGATTGTTCCTCATCTACCTGATGATGGTGAGGGATGGTGTGACCTTCCTGTGTGGAATCCCGGGAATACAGAGGACGGGGACATCTCTCTGATGGGTTCCCATTACTGGATCCATCTGTAGGAAACACACACACTGACTGAATACATTGTTTCTATGTGTTTATCAGATGATGGGGGATCTAGGTGGAGCCTCCGTACTGCTCTCTCCTTTACAATAAAGTCTCCTCTTACCCGGTGATGTGAGGGGCGGCTGATTCTCCATCATGACGTCCTTGTAGAGGTCCTTGTGTCCTTCTAAATACTCCCACTCCTCCATGGAGAAATAGACAGTGACATCCTGACACCTTATAGGAACCTGACACACACAATGATACAGTCACCATCCAGACACATCCCTTGTCTGTTACTGGATAATGTCCCAGAATTCCCAGCACCGCTCACCTCTCCTCCATGATCTCTCTGGTGACTTCTAGAATCTTCTTTGTATTTCTCTATTCTATCAGGGAGGGAGGTGGAGGCAATGTGATGGTCATATGATCTCCAGACTTCACAGGAGGAAAACTCTAGATCTGAACACAAATAGTAAAATCAAATGAAATTCCCAGAATCCTCCTCACCTCACCATTCAGGTTTCCATTTGATTAAAGCCCCACCTCAGACTGAGGTATAATTTACCCACACAGTAACCCCACACTAAGCAGAGTAAAAACTTGTTGCAGGCATTCTGACATCATTACATACAACGCAGGACTAACAGTCCCACTTTATGTGAGGATGCCAAGGGTCCGCCCACATCCTAAGAGCATGAGAAAAAAAAGCCAGATGGATGGACATTGGGGGGGAGGAGCTGTGAGGTCAGTGTGATGTCATAGGACACATAGACTCTGAATAGAGGGACATTTGGATGGGGGGATTGGAGGGGCTCTCTATTTGAGGCTCCCATGCAAACCAAATCATTGTTCATGGGTGCCTCCCACTTTTCCTAAAATGAAGAGTGAACTTTGACCTTTACCATACAGAAATCTGTCAGGGATCTGTGAAAGTAATCTCTCATGTGATCAGGTGACGTGTGGAGGAACGGAGTGTAAATAGCAGACAATTTTCTCCAGAGCTCCTAATGGTGGGGATGGATTTTGCTGCATGCTGGTGCCAACTTCCCACCACCCCAGGGTCACTGCAGGTGTGGAGAAAAGCTGTGTAAGAGGATATGGAGGAGAGATGAGGAGGAGATCCAGGAATCAGGATAAAGGTCAGGACAAGCAACAGACGAGCGCATCCAAGAGATGAAGCCGGGGTCACTACATAGAAAATCAATCCAAGGAAACAACAGGCAGTACGAAGAATAGCAAGAAGGAGCTCAGAGACAAATGAGAATATTGCTCAGCCAATGGGAGATTATCTCAGCATGACTTACATAATGAAGGAGATAAGGGGGAGGGGAGGTGACCATAGATACATGGAAATTCAGCTGGTTTAGCAGGGATCGCTCACATTTCCATCCATGTGTGGTCAGCTTTGGAAGCAATATATATTAATCATCAACTGATCCCCTTGAAGGGGTTAATCTACTTATTACCTCCTCTGCCGCCAGATCCTGCAGTGTCTCCCTCTACGTTCTATGGAATGTCCTCTGTACCTGACACCACTTCCTGTCTGTATTCCATAGAGACTTCCTGTCTGTATTCCATAGAGACTTCCTGTCTGGGTAGAGGTGAGATCACCACCTTGTGGAGCTCAGAGGAACTGCAGCCCTGAGAAACGTCTGGTAGTGTGAACACGGCCTTGTGCTGTGTGTGTATGTACTGTATATCCTTCCCCTTTCTCTCCTCCCTGAGTGTGTATGAAGAGGCGGAGCTCCTGCTGGAACAGCGGTCGGAGGAGGAAGCCGAGTCTAGGAGGGAGACTGACAGAAAGCGCAGCAGACTTGCAGGAGTGAGCGATGAGGATCCAGTTCCTTTGCCATCGGAGGTGAGGAGAGTGTGAAGGATGTTTGTGACTCTGGTAGATGAAAAGCTGGGAGTCATATTGCTCTGGTGAGTGGGGAAGCACTACTAAGGGGGCGCCCTCACCATCACATGTGTAAGAGGTGGAAGAAGGCGTGGCTACACTACAGCTGGCACAGTTTGGAGCACGGAGAACTTTCACACCTTATCAACTTTTCATTAATTTGTGGAGTTTTATTGAGCAAAATAAAATAATTGAAGTGGATGCAAAGAGGAAGCAGTGGACTTGCGAGAACACTATATTGAGTACACAATATTGTATGATTACATGAATTTGCACAGATTTTTACTTTATAGAAAATATTATAAGATTAATGAAGTAGGTGCAAAGTGGAAGCAGTAGATCTTCAGGGAACAGTATCTTGAGCACAAACACTTTATGTTGTATATGAATTTGCACATGGGTCAGTTTACTTAATTTGTTGATAAACACCATAAGATGAATGAAGTAGGTGTAAATCTAGACCTGGGGAACACAAGGGAGGTGGAGTGTGGAATCCTCCTATCCTCACAGAGCACCTTCCAGGTTCTTCCCTCTCCTCCCTCTCATCATTTGAAGCTGGACCGGTATTAACTTTCCTTGATGACTTCTCTGCCTGGCTGCCCTACTTTCTCTCTTCTGAAATCCCCACAATCATTCTCAGCGACTTCATCATCCCTGTTACTACGAACACTTCTACTACTTCCAAACTTCTCAGTCTAACCTCCTCATTTGGCCTGAAGAAATGGGTACACAATGGATAGAGGCTTCTACTCACTCTGGTGGCAACACCCTCAGCCTTGTATTCTCCCACCTATGTACTCCATGCATCCTCTCCAACAATCCTCTCCCTCCCTCTAAACACCACTATGGATGGGCGAGCGGTTTGGGCCGAGGATAACTTCACCGATCACCCGAATTTTCTGTGCGCTCAGTGTTTTCATTTTTTTTACTATTTACATCCCGCCGAGCGCACAGTCAATAGGTTGTTAGGAAGCGAAACCGGGAAGCCGGCCACTGCGTCCTTAACAAGGAATGAGTCATGAGCTGTCAGTGGGCTTCCCAGATGACAGCAGAATGTAGAAAAAAAAATTGCCGGCAAGAAGAAAATCGGGGAAAAAACGGCGTGTGGTCCCCCAAAATCCATACCAGGCCCTTTGGGTCTGGCATGAATTTTAAGGGGAACTCCATGCCAAAATTTAAAAAACAAATGGCATGAGGTCCCCCCAAAATCTATACCTCACCCGTATCCAAGCATGAAGCCTGGCAGGCCAGGAAAGGGGGGACGAGCGAGTGACCCCTGAATCATACCAGGCCACATGCCCTCAACATGGGGGATGTGCCCCAAAGCACCTTGTCCCTATGTTGATGGGGACAAGGGCCTCTTCCCCAAAACCTTGGCCTGTGGTTGCGGGGGCCTGCATGCAGGGGGCTTATCAGAATCATGAAGCCCCCTTTAACAAGAGGGCCCCCAGATCCCGTCCCCCTGTGTGAATGAGTTTGGGGTACATTGTGAGAATAAATGAGGCTATGAGCCCATTTTTCACAATTCCTTCTATAGAAAAATAAAAAAAACAATGTCCTCCAATGTAGATCCGTCGTCAGTCATGACACCCACTGCACCTCTGGACCCCAAAAAGAAAACACTCTACCCTCAAGGAATGACAGCCTAACAGTTCTTAAAAAGGTAAGGAGCAGGGCCACCTGGTGACATCATCTGGTAGGCCCGCCCCCCTTGTGATGTAACTGACTGGTGCATGCTAGATTGGTGGTATCATAAGGGGCAGGGCCACCAGGTGACATCACCAGGTGGCTCTGCTCATTAACTATTTAAAAACTATCACCCAGCGGAGCAGGCATTCGACAGTCAGCCTTCCTCATGGGCAGAGGTTTTTTTTTTTCTTTTTTTGGGTCGACGGTGCAGCGATCGTTGTGATTGACGATGGATCTACATCAGGGGACATTGTTTTTTTTTTTAAAGGAACTATCAAAAACTGGCTCATGTCTATTTTTAACACTTTTTTTGGTAAATGGGGGCCAGGATCTGGGGGACTCCTTTTTCAAGGGGGCTTCCAGATTCCAATTAGCCCCCTGAAGACCCCCTAACCCAAAGCACCCCCCCATGTTGAGCGCATGTGGCCTGGTGTTGTTTGGGGGGGCACTCGCTTGTCCTCACCCCTGTCCTGGCCTGTCAGGCTATGTGCTTGGATAGGGGCCGGTATGGATTTTGGGGGGGAAGATACGCCATTTAAAAAAAAAATGGTGTGGGGTTTCCCCTCAAAATCTATACCAGACCCCTATCCAAGCATGCAACCTTTTTGGGCCTGGTATGGATGGGGTCTGGTATAGACAGTAGGGACACCACGTCATTTTTTTCCCCATTTTTTATTTTCTTTGCCAACAATTATTTTTTTTTACATTCAGCTGTCTGCTGGGAAGCCTGCTGACAGCTGATGACTCATTCGTTGGTAAGGATGCCGTGGCCGGTTTCCCGGCCTCACTTCTTAACAACCTATTGACTCAGCGGGATGTAAATAGTAAAATAAATAGAAGAAACGCAGAGCACACAGAAAATTCGGGTGTTTGGCGAACACCTGAAGGGGCCATTTCGGGTTGAAGTTATGTTTGGTCCAAACCGCTCGTCCATCCCTAGTGGTGTTTAGAGAGAGGGAGAGGATTGTTGGAGAGGATGCATGGAGTGCATGGGTGGGAGAATACAAGGCTGAGGGTTTTGCCACCAGAGTGAGTAGAAGCCTCTATCCATTGTTTCAGGCCAAATGAGGAGATTAGACTAAAAAACTTAGACTAAAAAACTTAGAAGTAACAGAAGTGTTTGTAGTAACAGGGATGTTGAAGTCACAGAGAATGATTTTGGGGATTTTAAAGGTCCTGGTATGGACCGAGGGGGACCCCCACACTGTTATTATTTTTATTTTTTATTTCCATTGCCAACAATGGCTGGGAAAATCATTTTTAATGTCATATTTTTTTTTTCTTTATAAATGTCAGTTTTGCTGCAGCAGGTTCTATACACAGTACAGATACACCACTTTACAGGCAGACTAAGGCTGCATACACATTATACAACTTTTGTTGTTAGATTTCCTAAAAATTTACCTTCAACTATGTAGTGCAGGGGCCTGCCTGACTGCATACAAATTGAAACTGTTTATGTTTGACCTCATATTATATGGTTTTGGTAAATCTAAAGGAAAAAAATTGAAAGAAAATTGTATAGTGTTTATCCAGCCTTAGTCTGCCGGTAAAGTGGTGTATCTGTACTGTGTATAGAACCTGCTGCAGCAAAACTGACATTTATCAAGAAAAAAAAAATATGACATTAATGCCCCAGGCATTATATTTAAAGGAATTCTTTTGTTTCATTTTAAGCATTAATTAAAATCATTGCTCCTTCAAAAACGATATTTTGTAAAAAAAAAAATAAAATAAAATTGCATTGATAGTATCAAACATGAAAAAATAATAAAGAAAAGAAAAACACGTACACAGAAATGTTTGATGTTGGGCGAACACCCAAACGGAAGATGTTCAAGCCAAACCATTCGCCCATCCCTACTCCCTGGTTATCTCTCACCTCGACTACTGCAACTCCCTCCTCATTGTCTTACCTTTACATAGGCTATCCCTCCTTCAGTCCATCATTAATGCTCCTGCCAGACTCCTCCACCATACAAACCGCTCAGCATCTGCTACCCCTCTCTGCCAATCCCTCCATTGGCTGCCACTTACCCAACAAATTCAATTCACAATACTAACAGTAACTTACAAAGCCATCCACAACTCGGCCCCCAGCTACACCACTAACCTGGGCTCAATATGCCAAACAAATCATCCTCTTTGATCCTCCCAATATACCCTTCTTTCTAGTTCCCTTGTCACCTCCTCCCACCTCCAGGACTTCTCCCGAGCCTCTCCTATCCCATGGAACTCCCTACCCCAATCTGTCTCATTATCTCTTACTCTATCCACCTTTAGGTGTTCCCTGAAAACTCATCTCTTCAGAGAAGCCTATTCTGCTCACACCTAACAACTACTTTTATTTTCTCCATCAGCCCATCCCCCACAGTTATTACCTTTTGTACCACTTGACCTTCCCTCCTAGATTGTAAGCTCTAAAAAGCAGGACCCTCTGATTCCTCCTGTACTGAATTTTATTGTAATTGTTCTGTTTGCCCTAACATTGTAGAGGCTGCGCAAACTGTTGGCGCTTTATAAATCCTGTATAATAATAATAATAATATATGAGTGCCTAGTCCAGCCTCTCTCAGCCAGGGTTCCTCCAGAGGTTCCTAGGGGCTCCTTGTCACTTCCTTGGGCTGTATATGGAAGTGTCACCTACCAGCCGTTTCTGGATACTGAAGCTTGTCATCATTGCACGACACACACAATTTTTTTTTCGTTCAATATATTTTTTAATCTAACTTTAATTTTAACAAGAGTGCAAAAAAAATGTATAAAATGGTAAAGTTAGAAATCCAATTGGTCAGGAAAATGACTTGTCTGGAATGTGGAGGCGGAGTCGGTAATAATTTGTGTACAATACAATACACAACGTGTTACATTATTATAACAAAGTATTGTAGAAAAGATCACACCATAGAAAATGGGGGAAAGGAGAAAATAAACCCGGATATGAAGGTGACATTTGTGTACGAGGAACACCTTAACAATTACCACCATTTTATTCTCCAGGGCCTCTGCTTTCAGAAAATATATGTTTGGGGGTTTTATCTAATCTTCAGGCCCAAAATCTGCATTTTACCATGTGTGCAAAAATAATGCAAAAACAGCTCTGGTATTTATGTCCTTCAATGTGTACTGTACTCATAAATACATGGGTGTGATCTCAGGGATTTGTATGACCCCCCCCCCCCCCCTCGACATAGGAACCTAAGGGGTCTATGCAAACAATATGTTTGGTGAGTGTGACAAGCATGTGTCCAACCGTGACAAATTCTGGCCGTATTCTAATAAACACAGTGATTTCCTATAATCATCAGCTCCAACTAGTGGCCATAATGAGGTATTAGTTCCAAAATACCTCAATCAGGAAAAATAGTTCAATATCGAATTATGGCCACTAGATGGACCCAATGATCATAGGAAATCACTGAATGAAATAAAATAAGACCAACCTTTGTCATGGATGAATGAATGCTTGTCATATTTGTTCATCTATTTTATAAAAACTAAACATGTAAGTGAAGTGGTAACTATTGAGCCAATCACTTCATCAAACCACACATAATATCTCCTTTCAAAGGGAAAACAGAAATTATTTACAGAAAATAAAACAGTATAAATATTTTCCAACCAATAACCTCCACCCAGACAAGATATGTAGAAATATAAAGACAAGCGGTGTTACCTCTCGTGCCAAGCCACCCAAACCCACACAGGAGCAAAGGAAAGAAGTTCTCACCTAGTTTATCTCCGAGTTCTCCTTCCCTCCTGTTGGGGGATGGGAGAAGGATGGACTGAAGACAGAGAGACACGCTTCGGGGTCACCACTGGTAAGTAGAGCCTTGAAATGAAGGACCTCAACTTCAGAATTTCTGTCTTGTCTGTGTAAAGTTTACTGATAAAGATATATGGGATCTCACAGTTTCTAGCTCTGTAACCCGCTATATCATTATCAGTAACCGTCACACAGACAAGCAAGACATTCTGAAGGTGATTCCTTCATTTCACGGCTCTACTTACCACTCTACACCCCAAAATTTACTCAGCCAATGAAAAGCCAACACAGTACAACACTTCATCCATGTCTTTGGTGATCTCTGATCTCCTTATGAAGTGTTTCTTACATGATGAAGATCAGCCATGGAGTATATCTGAGGTGTATATCAGGGTGTGCTTCTTCCACACATGTCCACCAACATTCATATAGAAGACATTTCCCACACTCAAGGCACTAATACACCTCCAGGGTTGTGAGGGATCCCTGATGTACAGGAAGACAGAACTTCAGTGAGGAACAATTCCCTCATTCACATGAATATGGCTACTCCCCTGTGTGAGATCTCTGATGTCTGCAAAAATGGGACTTCACTGAAAAACATTTCCCGCACTCAGGACAGGAATACGGCTTCTCCCTCTCCCCTGTGTGAGATCTCTGATGTGTGTTAAGAATAGACTTCCGTGAAAAACATTTCCCGCACTCAGGACAGGAATGCGGCTTCTCTCCAGTGTGAATTCTTTGATGTGTGGAAAGATGGGACGTCTGTGAAAAACATTTCCCGCACTCAGGACAAGAATACGGCTTTTCCCCCGTGTGAGATCTCTGATGTATGTAAAGATGGGACTTATATGAAAAACATTTCCCGCACTCAGGACAGGAATGCGACTTCTCCCCCGTGTGAGATCTCTGATGTCTGTAAAGATTATACTTTAGTGAAAAACATTTCCCGCACTCAGGACAGGAATACGGCTTCTCCCATGGTGGTCCATCTACACTGTGTGGTGCCGGATGGACATTTGAGGTAGCCGGGTTTTCTCCTGGACTATACTGTGTGATGTCCTCATCTTCTACTTTACAGTCTGGAGACAAAGTGAGACAATCCTCTGAGGTTTTCCTCATCTCCCGTCCATGTACTAAAATAGAAATACAAAGATTATTACTAGACATCAGCAGATTGGTTCCCCTAAACCAGGACTCCGCCCACATCATGCAGCTTTGTCTCTGAGGATCTTACAATTCCACCCTCAAGGTAACTAGTAAATGGTAGAGGGTGACTAGGTGACCCAGGAGTCACACATCAAGTCAGGACCTGCTGTATGATAGTAAATGGCAGTCTCAGTCTGGACCTACGCCAGGCCACGCCTTGATGTGCGGGACACCGACTCACTATCTACCGATATAAAATGTCCAGCTGGTAGAAAATGGGTGCAACAAAAGAGAATCCATTATGTGTATATATAGCAGTGGGTAGAGGGGAGAGAGCAGAAGTCAGTAGAGATGGCCTTGCAGTTCGCGGCGAATTTTGCTTGTTCGCTATCCGCCAAATTTGCGAACACATGGCGTTGTTCGCGGCGGCCATATTAGTTTACATTGGGAGAACTTTGACCCATGACACAGCCGTCAGGTGGAACGGGACAGCCAATTAGAACATTTCAGCACATGGACATGCCCCCTACCTTATAAATAGACCTGAGCTATCGGCCATTTCACAAAAGTCCTTTTCAGGGCTTGTATTTCGGTATAGGTCTACTAGTATCTTTTCAGGTTAGGAGCAGGTATCCAGTCAGTGCTTTAGGGGCAGTTAGAGATTGGCAGCAGTCATACAAATCGCTCGGTTAATGTTCACAAAAGTCTTTTACAGGGCTGGTATTTCGGTATAGGTCCAGTCTCTTTTCAGGTTAGGGACAGGTATCCAGTCTGTGCTTTAGGGGCAGTTAGAGAGATCGACTGCAGTCACACAAATCACTCTGTTAATGTCCACAAAAGTCATTTAAGGATGCCGTGGCCGGTTTCCCGGCCTCACTTCTTAACAACCTATTGACTCAGCGGGATGTAAATAGTAAAATAAATAGAAGAAACGCAGAGCACACAGAAAATTCGGGTGTTTGGCGAACACCTGAAGGGGCCATTTCGGGTTGAAGTTATGTTTGGTCCAAACCGCTCGTCCATCCCTAGTGGTGTTTAGAGAGAGGGAGAGGATTGTTGGAGAGGATGCATGGAGTGCATCGGTGGGAGAATACAAGGCTGAGGGTTTTGCCACCAGAGTGAGTAGAAGCCTCTATCTATTGTTTCAGGCCAAATGAGGAGATTAGACTAAAAAACTTAGACTAAAAAACTTAGAAGTAACAGAAGTGTTTGTAGTAACAGGGATGTTGAAGTCACAGAGAATGATTTTGGGGATTTTAAAGGTCCTGGTATGGACCGAGGGGGACCCCCACACTGTTATTATTTTTATTTTTTATTTCCATTGCCAACAATGGCTGGGAAAATCAATTTTAATGTCATATTTTTTTTTTCTTTATAAATGTCAGTTTTGCTGCAGCAGGTTCTATACACAGTACAGATACACCACTTTACAGGCAGACTAAGGCTGCATACACATTATACAACTTTTGTTGTTAGATTTCCTAAAAATTTACCTTCAACTATGTAGTGCAGGGGCCTGCCTGACTGCATACAAATTGAAACTGTTTATGTTTGACCTCATATTATATGGTTTTGGTAAATCTAAAGGAAAAAAATTGAAAGAAAATTGTATAGTGTTTATCCAGCCTTAGTCTGCCGGTAAAGTGGTGTATCTGTACTGTGTATAGAACCTGCTGCAGCAAAACTGACATTTATAAAGAAAAAAAAAAAATATGACATTAATGCCCCAGGCATTATATTTAAAGGAATTCTTTTGTTTCATTTTAAGCATTAATTAAAATCATTGCTCCTTCAAAAACGATATTTTGTAAAAAAAAAAATAAAATAAAATTGCATTGATAGTATCAAACATGAAAAAATAATAAAGAAAAGAAAAACACGTACACAGAAATGTTTGATGTTGGGCGAACACCCAAACGGAAGATGTTCAAGCCAAACCATTCGCCCATCCCTACTCCCTGGTTATCTCTCACCTCGACTACTGCAACTCCCTCCTCATTGTCTTACCTTTACATAGGCTATCCCTCCTTCAGTCCATCATTAATGCTCCTGCCAGACTCCTCCACCATACAAACCGCTCAGCATCTGCTACCCCTCTCTGCCAATCCCTCCATTGGCTGCCACTTACCCAACAAATTCAATTCACAATACTAACAGTAACTTACAAAGCCATCCACAACTCGGCCCCCAGCTACACCACTAACCTGGGCTCAATATGCCAAACAAATCATCCTCTTTGATCCTCCCAATATACCCTTCTTTCTAGTTCCCTTGTCACCTCCTCCCACCTCCAGGACTTCTCCCGAGCCTCTCCTATCCCATGGAACTCCCTACCCCAATCTGTCTCATTATCTCTTACTCTATCCACCTTTAGGTGTTCCCTGAAAACTCATCTCTTCAGAGAAGCCTATTCTGCTCACACCTAACAACTACTTTTATTTTCTCCATCAGCCCATCCCCCACAGTTATTACCTTTTGTACCACTTGACCTTCCCTCCTAGATTGTAAGCTCTAAAAAGCAGGACCCTCTGATTCCTCCTGTACTGAATTTTATTGTAATTGTTCTGTTTGCTCTAACATTGTAGAGGCTGCGCAAACTGTTGGCGCTTTATAAATCCTGTATAATAATAATATATGACTGCCTAGTCCAGCCTCTCTCAGCCAGGGTTCCTCCAAAGGTTCCTAGGGGCTCCTTGTCACTTCCTTGGGCTGTATATGGAAGTGTCACCTACCAGCCGTTTCTGGATACTGAAGCTTGTCATCATTGCACGACACACACAATTTTTTTTTCGTTCAATATATTTTTTAATCTAACTTTAATTTTAACAAGAGTGCAAAAAAAATGTATAAAATGGTAAAGTTAGAAATCCAATTGGTCAGGAAAATGACTTGTCTGGAATGTGGAGGCGGAGTCGGTAATAATTTGTGTACAATACAATACACAACGTGTTACATTATTATAACAAAGTATTGTAGAAAAGATCACACCATAGAAAATGGGGGAAAGGAGAAAATAAACCCGGATATGAAGGTGACATTTGTGTACGAGGAACACCTTAACAATTACCACCATTTTATTCTCCAGGGCCTCTGCTTTCAGAAAATATATGTTTGGGGGTTTTATCTAATCTTCAGGCCCAAAATCTGCATTTTACCATGTGTGCAAAAATAATGCAAAAACAGCTCTGGTATTTATGTCCTTCAATGTGTACTGTACTCATAAATACATGGGTGTGATCTCAGGGATTTGTATGACCCCCCCCCCCCCCCCCTTGACATAGGAACCTAAGGGGTCTATGCAAACAATATGTTTGGTGAGTGTGACAAGCATGTGTCCAACCGTGACAAATTCTGGCCGTATTCTAATAAACACAGTGATTTCCTATAATCATCAGCTCCAACTAGTGGCCATAATGAGGTATTAGTTCCAAAATACCTCAATCAGGAAAAATAGTTCAATATCGAATTATGGCCACTAGATGGACCCAATGATCATAGGAAATCACTGAATGAAATAAAATAAGACCAACCTTTGTCATGGATGAATGAATGCTTGTCATATTTGTTCATCTATTTTATAAAAACTAAACATGTAAGTGAAGTGGTAACTATTGAGCCAATCACTTCATCAAACCACACATAATATCTCCCTTCTAAGGGAAAACAGAAATTATTTACAGAAAATCAAATAGTATAAATATTTTCCAACCAATAACCTCCACCCAGACAAGATATGTAGAAATATAAAGACAAGCGGTGTTACCTCTCGTGCCAAGCCACCCAAACCCACACAGGAGCAAAGGAAAGAAGTTCTCACCTAGTTTATCTCCGAGTTCTCCTTCCCTCCTGTTGGGGGATGGGAGAAGGATGGACTGAAGACAGAGAGACACGCTTCGGGGTCACCACTGGTAAGTAGAGCCTTGAAATGAAGGACCTCAACTTCAGAATTTCTGTCTTGTCTGTGTAAAGTTTACTGATAAAGATATATGGGATCTCACAGTTTCTAGCTCTGTAACCCGCTATACCATTATCAGTAACCGTCACACAGACAAGCAAGACATTCTGAAGGTGATTCCTTCATTTCACGGCTCTACTTACCACTCTACACCCCAAAATTTACTCAGCCAATGAAAAGCCAACACAGTACAACACTTCATCCATGTCTTTGGTGATCTCTGATCTCCTTATGAAGTGTTTCTTACATGATGAAGATCAGCCATGGAGTATATCTGAGGTGTATATCAGGGTGTGCTTCTTCCCCACATGTCCACCAACATTCATATAGAAGACATTTCCCACACTCAAGGCACTAATACACCTCCAGGGTTGTGAGGGATCCCTGATGTACAGGAAGACAGAACTTCAGTGAGGAACAATTCCCTCATTCACATGAATATGGCTACTCCCCTGTGTGAGATCTCTGATGTCTGCAAAAATGGGACTTCACTGAAAAACATTTCCCGCACTCAGGACAGGAATACGGCTTCTCCCTCTCCCCTGTGTGAGATCTCTGATGTGTGTTAAGAATAGACTTCCGTGAAAAACATTTCCCGCACTCAGGACAGGAATGCGGCTTCTCTCCAGTGTGAATTCTTTGATGTGTGGAAAGATGGGACGTCTGTGAAAAACATTTCCCGCACTCAGGACAAGAATACGGCTTTTCCCCCGTGTGAGATCTCTGATGTATGTAAAGATGGGACTTATATGAAAAACATTTCCCGCACTCAGGACAGGAATGCGACTTCTCCCCCGTGTGAGATCTCTGATGTCTGTAAAGATTATACTTTAGTGAAAAACATTTCCCGCACTCAGGACAGGAATACGGCTTCTCCCATGGTGGTCCATCTACACTGTGTGGTGCCGGATGGACATTTGAGGTAGCCGGGTTTTCTCCTGGACTATACTGTGTGATGTCCTCATCTTCTACTTTACAGTCTGGAGACAAAGTGAGACAATCCTCTGAGGTTTTCCTCATCTCCCGTCCATGTACTAAAATAGAAATACAAAGATTATTACTAGGCATCAGCAGATTGGTTCCCCTAAACCAGGACTCCGCCCACATCATGCAGCTTTGTCTCTGAGGATCTTACAATTCCACCCTCAAGGTAACTAGTAAATGGTAGAGGGTGACTAGGTGACCCAGGAGTCACACATCAAGTCAGGACCTGCTGTATGATAGTAAATGGCAGTCTCAGTCTGGACCTACGCCAGGCCACGCCTTGATGTGCGGGACACCGACTCACTATCTACCGATATAAAATGTCCAGCTGGTAGAAAATGGGTGCAACAAAAGAGAATCCATTATGTGTATATATAGCAGTGGGTAGAGGGGAGAGAGCAGAAGTCAGTAGAGATGGCCTTGCAGTTCGCGGCGAATTTTGCTTGTTCGCTATCCGCCAAATTTGCGAACACATGGCGTTGTTCGCGGCGGCCATATTAGTTTACATTGGGAGAACTTTGACCCATGACACAGCCGTCAGGTGGAACGGGACAGCCAATTAGAACATTTCAGCACATGGACATGCCCCCTACCTTATAAATAGACCTGAGCTGTCGGCCATTTCACAAAAGTCCTTTTCAGGGCTTGTATTTCGGTATAGGTCTACTAGTATCTTTTCAGGTTAGGAGCAGGTATCCAGTCAGTGCTTTAGGGGCAGTTAGAGATTGGCAGCAGTCATACAAATCGCTCGGTTAATGTTCACAAAAGTCTTTTTCAGGGCTGGTATTTCGGTATAGGTCCAGTCTCTTTTCAGGTTAGGGACAGGTATCCAGTCTGTGCTTTAGGGGCAGTTAGAGAGATCGACTGCAGTCACACAAATCACTCTGTTAATGTCCACAAAAGTCATTTAAAGGGCTGCAATTTTATTTTTTTTGGTATTGCTGTGCAGTGCACTAAAAAAAGGGGGGGGGGGTAATCCACAGTGTTTTATACTTTGTAGAAAGCATGTTATAGTGGTTTAGTAGTATTATTGTGCACTGTGCAGCACTGTGACAGGTGTGGTAACTGAGCGTTGCTGCAGCAATACTACAAACAGTGCCAAACTCCCTGGCCAGTTTTTTGAACAACTGGTGTGATAGACCAGTGGCCCCCCAATACCACATATTGAAGTGGGGTGTTATCTGAGTATACTTTTACAAGTGTATTTGTGTCCTGCAACAATATTGCCTCTTTTGCTGACTTAAGTCTGATGCACACAGTGCCAAACTCCCTTGCCAATTTTTTGAACAACTGGTGTGATAAACCAGTGGCCCCCCAATACCACATATTGAAGTTGGGTGTTATTTAACAGTATACTTTTCTAAGAGTGTATTTTAGTCCTGCAAAAATTTGGCCTCTCTTGATGTGTTGACTGTGCTACACACAGTGACAACAGTTACTGGCCAATTATTTGTAGAACTGGTGTGATAAACCTGTGCCCCCCCAATACCACAGATTGAAGCAGGGTGTTATCTACCTTTTTCCAGATATACTGCGATTCTCTAGAGACTTTTGTCACAGGGTAATTAAAAAACATGACAGGCAGAGAAGAGGCAGACACGTACGCAGGGGTGGTAGGGGTAGGGCAGGAGCAGTAGGCCAGAGCTAAACTGTGAAGTTTCAAATGCCGCGTGCAATTACGTCAAAGGACGCACCAGACTTGGTTGAGTGGCTCACTCAGCCTTCCTCTTCTGCACCCTCCTCATCCTCTCTATCTGCACCCTCTTCACGCTCTGCTGTGTGCACCCCCAAAGACACCACCACCACCACATACCCTCCGCTTGAGTCACTGGAATTATTTTCTGATCCATCACAACACGTTTGCGATGCACAGCCATTTTTGGACTCAGATCAGAAAGAGGAGGTAGCAACAGCCTCCACTCAGCAGTCTGACGACATTACCCAGATCAGCCCAAGGAGGTTGGTCCCGCTGTTGCTGCCTACTCCGAGATCTCGAATGTTAGTGGTGGGGAAGGTGATGTGGATGATGACGTGTCTAAAGATGTCACATGGGTGGCCACAAGAGAGGAAGAGGAAGGGACTTCAGAGGGAGAGACGGACCGGCAGATAGGGAGGAGAGGCAGGCAGAACTTGCATTGCACAAGAGGTACAAAGCAGACTGCAAATGTATCAGGAGCGAGCCATCAACCATGTACAGTCACATCTGGCGCTCCCAGGAAGCCGGCACATGGCTCTGCAGTGTGGGCTTTTTTTAATGTGTCCGTTGCTGACAACAGTGTTGCGATCTGCAGCGTTTGCAGTAAACGCATAAGTCGCGGTAAGCCCAACACTCACCTAGGGACAACCGCCTTAAGAAGGCACCTGAACTCCCATCACCGAGCCCAGTGGGAGCAACTCCGTCAGAACCCACAAAGCCACACTCCAGGCTCTCACCGCCAGCCCCTTCTCTTTCTCCTTCTCCTCACATTTGTCCTCCACTCCACCTGCCATGATGCCATCGTCGCGTAGTTCTGGAAAAAGGCAGGCTTCTGTGGCCCAAATGTTGGAGCGGAAAAAAATGATGACGCTGGATAACCCTCTTGACCAACGTTTGACTGCTGGCTTGTCGGGACTGATAGCCCGCCAACTACTGCCATATCAACTGGTGGACTCGGAGGCCTTTCGTAAATTTGTGGCTATTGGAACACCACAATGGAAGGTCCCAGGCAGGAAATATTTCTCGCAGAAGGGCATTCCAGAGCTGTATGGCCATGTTCAGTGAATATATCTTTGGCACACAGTGTTGGTGCCAAGATACATCTGACCACAGACACATGGTCTAGCAAACACAGGCAGGGAAGGTATATCACTTTTACTGCCCACTGGGTGAACCTTCTGATGGCCGTCAAGCATGTAACCCGTGGCACCTGTGTAGATTTAGTTGTACCGCCACGGATTGCAAGCAGGCCTGCCTTTTCCTCTCCTCCTCCTCCATCCTCCCTCTTCTCCTCAAAAGACTCCTCTTCTTCCGCTGCTACCGTCTCTTCCACTGCGCTGCCCAAGATCCCCAGAACCTATTCCACATGCCAGGTGAGACGTTGCCATGCTGTGCTGCATCTGTTGTGCCTGGAAGCCAAGGGCCACACTGGTCCTGCACTCCTTTCAGCTTTGCCTTCACAGGCAGATCAGTGGCTGACACCGCTGAATTTGACAGTTGGTAAAGTGGTGTGCGACAACGGTGCCAATCTGCTGAGCGCGCTGAAACAAGGCAAAGTAACACACGTGCCATGCATGGCACACGTCCTGAACTTGGTGGTGCATCGATTCGTTGGCAAATACCCTGGGGTCCAGGATGTCTTGCGGCAGGCCAGGAAATTCCCGGGCCATTTCCGAAGATCTTACACAGCCATGGCTCCCCTTGCTGAGATTCAGCGCGACACAACCTGCCCGTCAGGCGTCTTATTTGTGACTGCCTGACGCGATGGAACTCAACATTGCATATGCTTGATAGGCTGCTTCAGCAGAAACGTGCAGTTAATGACTACCTGTTCAAACTCTGCAGGAGGACAGGTTCTGGGGAACTTGGGTTTTTTTCACCTTGCCAGTGGCTGCTCATGCGGGAGGCATGCAGACTTCTGCGGCCATTCGATGAGATCACCAAACTGGTCAGTCAGGGCCAGGGCACAATAAGTGACATCATAGCTTACGCCTTCTTTCTGGAGCATGCATTGCGTCATGTCATTGATCAAGCCGTCGAGGAGAAGTCGCAATGTTGGATGAATTCTCAGGGGGTGCTACTCCATCTGAGACAAATTAACAGCAGGAGTCTGAAGAGGAGTCAGAGGAGGATGGTGCTGGGGGGGATGAGGAGGAGCAAGAAGAGCATGCTTTAAACCTTTCTGGGATCCCTGGTGTTATCCGTGGATGGGGGGAGGAGAACGAGGATGACATTATCCTGGATGATGAGCTGGAAGCAGGCCACTACACCTCTTCCAGTTTAGTGGGAATGTGGGGCCTTCATGCTCCAGTGTTTTAAGGGGGACCCCGTATAAAACGCATAAAGGCCAAGGAGCTTTACTGGGTGGCAACATACTTAGACCCCCGGTACAAACACAAAATTGTGGAAATGTTACCACAATCACAGAGGGCGGTCAGAATGCAGGGCTTCCAGGCCTTGCTGTGGGAAATGCTGCATTCTGCTTTTCCATGCGCTGGCAGAGGAATTTCCAGTCACACAGAGACAGTTGCGGGTAGCAATCCAAAAAGGCCTGCAAGAAGAGGGTGGTTTGAAGATGTCTTGGTCACTTCAGATATAAGATCCTTCTTTCACCCGAACCATCGACAGCTGTACTCCGGATCCAGCATGACGGAACGCCTAGACTGACAGGTGTCCGACTACATCGGGTTAACGGCCGATGTGGACGCTCTGAGGAGTGATGAACCCCTGGACTACTGGGTGGGCAGGCTTGACCTCTGGCCAGAGCTTGCACAATTTGCAATGGAAATGTTGGCTTGCCCCCCATCCAGTGTCCTGTCCGAAAGAACGTTCAGCGCAGCAGGGGGGATCGTGACCGATAAGCGAACTCGCCTAGCTCATGACAGTGTAGACTAACTCACATTTATAAAAATGAATGAGGCATGGATCTCTGAGGAATTCAACACATGTGACCAGTAGATCATGTTTCATTGAAATTCGTCATGCAAGGCCACAAATATCTGCCAGACTGCCATCCACCCACAACAATTCCTGGTCCTTGGCTTCGCTACATACAGCTGCATAAAAGGCATTTCATGTCCATTGAATGGCAAATTCAATTTTGGGGCCTTTCAGGACTGACAATTATTTTTTCTGTGAATGCCTAATGTACCTTCAGCCACCAAATACTACGTTCTTAGCTGTCAGGTAAACCCATGTGGGCTAATTTTTGGGGCCTATGCAGGCCGACACTTACTTCTGTATCCTGTGAATGCCTAATGTACCTCCAGCCATCAAATACTACGTTCTTTGCTGTCAGTTAATCCCATGTGAGCTAATTTTTGGGGCCTATACAGGCCGACACTTACTTCTGTATACTGTGAATGCCTAATGTACCTCTAGCCATCAAATACTATGTTCTTTGCTGTCAGTTAATCCCATGTGAGCTAATTTTTGGGGCCTATACAGGCCGACACTTACTTCTGTATCCTGTGTGAATGCCTAATGTACCTCCAGCCATCAAATACTACGTTCTTTGCTGTCAGGTAAACCCACGTGAGCTAATTTTTGGAGCCTATACAGGCTGACACTTACTTCTGTATACTGTTTGAATGCCTAATGTACCTCCAGCCACCAAATACTACGTTCTTAGCTGTCAGGTAAACCCATGTGGGCTAATTTTTGGGGCCTATACAGGCCGACACTTACTTCTGTATCCTGTGAATGCCTAATGTACCTCCAGCCACCAAATACTACGTTCTTAGCTGTCAGTTAAACCCATGTGAGCTAATTTTTGGGGCCTATACAGGCCGACACTTACTTCTTTATCCTGTGAATGAATAATGTACCTTCAGCCACAAAATACTACGTACTTAGCTGTCAGGTAAACCTATGTGGGCTAATTTTTGGGGCCTTTTATGGCCGATACTTACTTCTGTATCCTGTGAATGCCTAATGTACCTTCAGTCACAGAATACTATGTTCTTAGCTGTCAGGTAAACCCATGTGGGCTAATTTTTGGGGCCAATACAGGCCGACGCTTACTTCTGTATCCAGTGAATGCCTAATGAACCTTCAGCCACAGAAAACTATGTGCTTAGCTGTCAGGTAAACCCATGTGAGCGAATTTTTGGGGCCTGGAATGGCCGACACTTACTTCTTTATCCTGTAAATGCCTAATTTTCAGACCGGAAATGAAAAACAATGGGTCTGTAAAGGTTCTGCCAAATTGTGGAATGGATGCGGACCCATTTTACAGATGTGTGAATGGACCCTATATGTATTAGACAATGTATTTACCGGCTGCTATCAGTTCTGGCTGATTTATGAAAAAAAATATATATATATTTTTTTTTGCTGTAAAAAAAAAAAAAAATTAGGGCAACTTTTCCAATTGTGTTATGACATTGTCCATGTGCTGGGACTATTTGTGCACAGCTAGTACGTCTTTTGTGGCTGCAACTATGACCTAAAGGTTCGCTTCCCATTAAAGTCAATGGGGCCCACTGCGAACTTGCGGTTCGCGGACTTTTGAGAAAATTTGCAGCTGACGTTCGCGAACCGCCCCGGCCAATGTTCGTCCATCTCTAGAAGTCAGGACTATGTAATGTACAACATATTGTATAAGATACAACAGATAGGACTATATAGTATCAGAGTTATGTAATGTACAACATAGAGTATATAGTGCAGGGGTCAGGACTCATATTATTGGTATTCGATAGTCAGTGGCAACAGGCTGATATCACCCAGTCCTTGCCCTAGCGTGGGCCAATCAGTGAGCAGTATGGGTGGAGGAATGTATTCAGTGTTAATGACCCACCTGTGCTGATCTCTGTAGGAGTGTCCTCCTCTATAAATGTCCCCGTTATTCCATCCTCCTCCATAGACTGCTGATCATCCCTCACATACATCTCTTCTTCTTCTGCTTTCACCGCAAATTCTATATCGATTGGATCTCCACTCTAAACCAAGAAAATGAGAGAGAATATCATCTGTAAAATATAAGCTTTATTATTGTCATCACATAAAAAATCCACACATTGTCTCCATGAGACTGTGTGTTATAAACTCTGTCCCACCAACCTTGTAATAGTGAGGGATGGTGTGACCTTCCTGTGTGGAATCCCGGGAATACAGAGGACGGGGACATCTCTCTGGTGGGTTCCCATTACTGGATCTATCTGTAGGAAACACACACACTGACTGAATACATTGTTTCTATGTGTTTATCAGATGATGGGGGATCTAGGTGGATCCTCCGTACTGCTCTCTCCTTTACAATAAATTCTCCTCTTACCCGGTGATGTGAGGGGCGGCTGATTCTCCATCATGACGTCCTTGTAGAGATCCTTGTGTCCTTCTAAATACTCCCACTCCTCCATGGAGAAATAGACAGTGACATCCTGACACCTTATAGGAACCTGACACACACAATGATACAGTCACCATCCAGACACATCCCTTGTCTGTTACTGGATAATGTCCCAGAATTCCCAGCACCGCTCACCTCTCCTGTCAGCAGCTCCATCATCTTCTTGGTGACTTCTAGAATCTTCTGCATGTTGTGTCTCTCAGGTTTTAGGGAGTCATATGGAGGCACTGTGATGGTCATATGATCACCTGACTTCAGAAGAGGAAATCTCTGTATTGAGGAAGCAATAGGAATATCATGTTAGAATCCCAGAATCCCCCTCACCTCTCCGGTCAGGTCGGTGTTTTATTAATAGAGATAAAAGTGATGTCATGTGACCTCCCAGAATCCCCCTCACCTCTCCAGTCAGCAGGTAGATGATCTCCAGGGTGAGGTTTAGTATCTTCTCAGTCATGTGACTCTGGTCCTCCTCCATCCTCATTGGTGTCGTCATCTATGAAGGTTTCCCTGTAGACAGATAAGATTGATAACAGAGAATTATCTGGATTGGTATTGGTTGTACAATAATAAGATGAGGATATCAGGAGGTAATATGAAGGTCGGTATTTATTTAAGCACTATGGTCCCAGTGAGAAAATATTTAATCTGGACAGTTTAGCGTTTTCTATGATTCTTGGGGTCTGGGATTCTCAAAAAATTTGGCCACCTGGATTACAACTTTCATTCCCCATGTTGGGTGTGAGATGAGGAGGAGATCCAGGAATCAGGATAAAGGTCAGGACAAGCAACAGACGAGCGCATCCAAGAGATGAAGCCGGGGTCACTACACAGAAAATCAATCCAAGGAAAGAACAAGCAGGACGATAAATAGCAAGAAGGAGCTCAGAGACAAATGAGAATATTGCTCAGCCAATAGGAGATTATCTCAGCATGACTTACATAATGAAAGAGATTAGGGGGAGGGGAGGAAATCACTTAAGGTGACCATAGATACATGGAAATTCAGCTGGTTCAGCAGGGATCGGTCACATTTCCATCCATGTGTGGTCACTTCCTGATAAAAGTCACTCGATCAGCGGCTGCAGCCAATAGCTTCATCACTGATCTGTGTATTCTGAGAGCGGAGGAGCGCCATCCATTGTCAGAATATAATAGAGCAGTGGGGAGGATTCCCCATCCCCCTCCAATGTGTGGATGGGGAAATCGCTTCCATTTTTTTTTTACTCATCCCGCTAGCTGAATGATAAAACAGAACCATGTATGGTCAGCTTTGGAAGTAAGATATATTAATCATCAACTGATTCCCTGAAGGGGTTAATATAGGTTTCCACACTATATATATGTGTATCATCATCTGCTGGAGATAAAAGATGTCACAGTGACTGTAACGGACCCCCAATACTTCGACCAAGTATTTCTGTTTTAGGTCTCCCGAATCCCACGTGATGCAGTGACCATGGCCCCCAATTACCCCCCAAACATCAGCCTAAGCTCGATGAAGGGTAAAAACAAAGACTCTTTATTCAAGAACTCACTTCCAATCTATACAGTCTTAGGTGAATGACATGGCAGGCTCAGACAGGATTAGCATTATCATAATTGACTCAACAAACAACAAGCCCAAAACATAGCCGAATACGCATTCCTAGAAGTGTGAACACACACCACCTCTAAACAGATGAAAGCAGAAGACATAGGCTTACAGGCTGCCCGTCTCCATTTTCAACACACCTTATTATAAGTGTCCATTCACATCCCCCCAGTATACCATAGCTGAGTCTTATGTTATTAGCATCTGTTTAGTCTCTCATTGTGTGAATTCCTTGGTTTTAGGCAGCTTAGGCCTAGAGTCTGTATCGTTTGGCATGACAGGGACTTGAGGTCAAAGTAACAGTACTCTGAGGGTCCCCCAGCATACATCCCCGCATAGAGCCGTGCTCCTCTACAAGCCAGGGCCCATAGTCCGTGGGCAGGAGGCTGGCCTCCACACTCCTCCAGTAGCCCGTGGTGAACGGCCCAGCAAATGGGCGTTCGTCACAGTGACTATGGAGGAAGAGGACGGACATGACGGGGGTTACTGGGTGTAAATAGAAAATAAGATCTTATTACCTCTTCTGCTGCCACTTCCACCAATGTCTTCTATCTACTTCCTCCCAACTCACCTCTCACCCGGAACTTACTGTCTGTATCTGACATCACTTCCTGTCTGTACCTGACATCACTTTCTGTCTGTATTCCATAGAGACTTCCTGTCTGGATAGAAGTGAGATCACCAGCTTGTGGAGCCCAGAGGTACTGCAGCTCTGAGAAACGTCTAGTAGTGTGAACACGGCCTTGTGCTCTGTGTGTATGTACTGTAGATCCTTATAGATGGGTCATCTCCACTCCCACCAAGGGGGATAGAAATATATTACTGCTCGGAGGGAGACCTTTTGGCACCTTTGATTTTGCAGTTAAATTTATTGCAGATTTAGTCATGTAGAACATCTGTTATATGGATACAAAGAACCCCAGCCAAGAGTAAAGGGTGGAAATGGCTCTTGATCCCCAGATTTGGGCAATTATGTCACCAATATAAATGGAAAAAACCTGCGCTATGTGTAACAACTCAAATACCTACAAAAATAACTTATACCGGACTGCTGCTGTAACAAAGGTAAGTATTCCCTTTATTAACTAGAGCGTTATGTGTCACAGCGCTGTCCTATTGTGTGTGCACATAAATTAACACAAATACAATAAAATATGTGGATACATTCATATATAAAGTGCTAGGGGCTCAATATAATATTCTCAGCAGATCTACGGCTTCCACTTTACACCTACTTCATTGATCTTATGGTTTTTATCAATAAATTAATTAAGTAGGTAGTTAGTGCTCATTAATTATATTCACAAAGTACCTTCATCCCATATCAAAATGAATACATATAGAGGACTATAGGAAAGGGAAAGATGGTGGGATAGGGAGAGGAGATGGGGCATGTGGGATTTTAATGATGCCATAAACAGCCATAAACGGCTAAATAAAATCAAGGATTTTTATTACAAAAACGGTTTGTACATACAAAAATATAAAGGGATACAGTTCAATGATACATTGTATATTTACATATAAAAGGGATAATCGGTCAGTTTGAAAGGCACACTTGCTGCAGCACAGTTTTACCTGTAATGAAATGATAGAACATTAGTTGGGGTTCTAGCCAGCAGTTAAGCCAAGCACAGTATATCTTTGTTGGATGGTTATGCTCTTTCTTGTTTGCTTTGTTTGCCATTTTTAATTCTGTGTCATACATCACTTGGCAGAATATTATTGATGCTCTTATCTTCAATATGTGAACGCCTGCCGAAGAAGACGTAATGACGAAACATTTTTGGGCGTGACCACAGGACCTCTGTGAAATGAACGCCAGTTAGTGCGGAACCACCCGGGTGTCACCAGCGAGCAGCTGGTATAATAGACCGCACTACCAGCTTCTGAGTTTACCGCGATACATGCCTTTTATCAGCTTTTATAATGTGAGTGTTTTTGATTGCACTGGTGTTTCAATAAATGTTTAAAACGGAATCACACTATGTGATGTCATCTTTACCCCTTGTATGTACACCTTTCTAATGCTGGGAAGTGGAGAAGATCCCGTTTGGATCCCTGCCTAGGATTAGTGGTACAAGGCTCATTAGCAGCCACCTTTTGGTGAGTACAACTCCAATGGGAGTGTTTTCTCACGCAGTGCGGTGGAAGTGGCACTTGTGTGGAACATCTAATAGTGTCAAATATAGGATTCATCACCAATCATTTGGACTGTCACTCACATATGATCTCTGGAGTGGTTTGATCACTACCCACATGAAGTTATACAGTTTAGCGCTACTAAAGTGATGATGGACTGTGCTCTATTTTTTATGGACTAATTCTTTCATTACTACAATTTTTTGCACTTATCATATAATTAAAAATGTTTTTGTATTTTAATATATACACATTTTTCCTGTTTTCATTTGTATTTGGGTTTCTCTCATCAAAGTCCCTTGGCCAACTTATTTTCTCTCATAAAGCCATACTTGACATGTCTTCGGGAGTATGAGGATATGAAAGGGCCAAAATCCTGCAAGGACAAAACATACATCAATTTACAAAGTACAACTATTGAGAAGAGAAAAATGTACATTCATCTTGGTACAGGTTATTTGGTAACTGTGAAATGTCACATATGCTCGCCTTGAGTAACAATCCCACCAGCGATGGTATCCAAAGAGGCCACCAAAAACTTTACTTTCCCCTGGGGGCGAGTGCGGGAGCGGGTACACCTAGCCAACCTAGAAGTATAAGTAGGATGGTATAAAAGTCACAATCATATTGTGTGTTCAATTGGAATATGTAACAATAGGTACTTCAGAGTTTCCTCAATACGCACCGTACACATGTTACAGATGACAGGGAACTTCCTAGTGTGTACCTATAGTAGATGGACGTTCCAAATGTCTGAACAAGGGGAAGTAAGGTAGAGATTTGACCCGACACGTAGATAAAGTCTATAAGGATTTATAAAGGAATAATATATTACTAGGGTGACAGAATAAATCATACATGTCTACCATTATGTTGTCTATATAATGGAACACATAGTGACATCAGCATGCCAGGTGACTACCCAATCTATACATAGCAGACAGACATACATC
Organism: Pelophylax lessonae; assembly: GCF_965119305.1. Taxonomy (NCBI): domain Eukaryota; kingdom Metazoa; phylum Chordata; class Amphibia; order Anura; family Ranidae; genus Pelophylax; species Pelophylax lessonae. Next base: position 663 of record NW_028120055.1, on the reverse strand, counting down.
AAGGGTACCAAATCCAACAAATAAGTATTTTTTTGGTGAAATTCTGATGGTGATGTTCCGTCACAGCAATACCGCTTTACTGAGGGGGCTGCCGGTTTGGGCCTTTAATGTGAGTTGTTTTTAATCCTTCCTAATATAGGCAGCCAATAAGGAGTAATTGATAAGTAAATATAAAAAGGTGTATGGCTGTCAGTGTGCATGTATACCAACATGAACATATTATTATATCATAATCTGCCAAGTGTTCATCAAACATCATTCTGGATATGTATCCTTACCTAAACTGCTTTAAATATATGGACATTCAGGTAAATAGACTCATTGTGTGATTATTCACCTGGAACCTAAGGAAAGAAGTATCCCCCATGAATCTCAACTTACTCTAGCAATGTAGGAAGATACAAAAGTAAGTACACCCCGCACATTGTTGTAAATATTTTATTCTATCTTTTCATGTGACAACACTGAAGAATTGACACTTGTATAACAGTGTCAATTTGCTGTCCTCTCAAAATAACTCAACACACAGCCATTAATGTCTAAATCGCTGGCACCAAAAGTGAGTACACCCCTAAGTGACAATGTCCAAATTGGGCCCAATTAGCCATTTTCCCTCCCCGGTGTCATGTGACTCGTTAGTGTTACAAGGTCTCAGGTGTGAAT